>NC_049223.1:18508735-18814518 GCF_011100685.1 Canis lupus familiaris | reverse complement strand
TGTTTTGGTCCAGTCTTTCATTTGAAATGGATGATTTTCAATGGTAAGAGGACACGGAGTGTAATAAATAATGATATAAACATCTGGTGGACAAGATGACATCAGAAGGAGGATTTGGCAAGAGATAAAATGAATCTTACAGACTGGCAGGAAATGCATTTGACAGAAGTCATTGGCGTAATGAAGGAGACTGGTGAAGTGGAAGGCCTAGAAAGGTATAGAGAATGTACTGGAAGATGATATTGGCAAAGGTGCCACATAAAGATGGAGTGAGAAAGTTGAGAATCAGAACATGAAAATCGAAAGTAAATCTGATATTTTTACACAATGAGATAAATATCATGACCCTATCACCAGGCCTTAGTGAGACAAAGACGTAATTCACCTAATGCAATGGAAAAGTAAGACTATTGAAAGGGAAATTTTTAATAGCACTCGAAGGTACATGTTAAGTAGATACCTATTAAAATATTTATGACTTCCCAGGAGAGAATTTTGAAGGGAGGATAGAATGTGCTATCTGAGTAGAAGTGGGCTACACAAAGTGGTCTCAAGTGCTGTCCCGAGGGCTTTGGAGGACTCTTTCTACTGAGATTCCCAGAGACTTTGATTTAGTAGGTCTGGGTTGAGGTCTAAGGATATGTTTTTCTAACAAGATCTCCAGGTGACTCTGGAATGCAGCTAGTTACAGGGGCTTCATCCTCCCCCATTGGCTTCTTCCTCAATAGAGACTATGATTTTTTCAAAGGAAATATGTCAACACTAGTGCAGGACCAAGAGACACATAAGGGTAACAAAGGGGAGATAATTTCAACCATCTGGATGTCTCTCAAATGTCTAAACTGAAAAAAAGCATGGCATTTGATAAATTCTTTAGATGTTCTCTTCTCTCAAAAAGTAAAGAGAATAGTGAAAAGAGTTACTGCTCTGGACTAATTCTGGATAGCAAATAAGTGGTTGTTAATGTCAAACAAAACATTAGGAGACAGTGATCAATGTCCCTAGAGTCTGCTATATGAGACATACCAGTCATGGGCCGAAGGTTTAGGGAGTCAGACTTCCAAAGGAGATATAAGCCCATGGACTAAAACAATTAGCAGTTAAAGAAAAACAGAGAAGCAACAGAGAAAGGAAAGAAGATTCAAGAAACATGACAAATTCTAATAAAATGAAATTCTGCCCACAAAGCTAGAAATACCTTTTGGGACAATAAAAGGGGAAACCTCTGAAGAAATCAATTAAGAAGGAACCATATAAAGCTTCCTGACCATTTTATGAGCACACAAACAAATCAGCTAAACTTTGGGAAGGAGCACAGTTAGAAAAAAAAATGTCTATTTTTTTAAGCTATGCTTAGGGCAAATGAAAGATCAAAATGTGGATGGATCAACACTTGCAGAAGAGAGCATAGTATGATAAAGGGAAAACATAAACATGCCTAGTAGAATTTTGAAACTAGAAAAAGAGACATTGAAATCCAATTTACAAGATCAAGACAGGCAATTCCTTTAAATCAATTTTTTTGGGCTTAAGTGAATGACATCCTGAAGTACTGAAAGGTACAGTCACTACAGAATAAATTGTGTAATCTTGCTGAATTCATGAATGTTGAAGAAATGTTTTAGCATGCCAGAAGAACCCATCCCCTACTCAAAGATCCTGCCTCTGTCCCCACACATAATCTATGAGCAATGCTGGCCACAGGGCTGGGCTTCACTGCTCCTAGCTAGAGCAGATCATACTGCCCAGAGGAGCATCTATTCATAAGTGGGCTAGATCCATGTGTTTGCTATCAGGCTAAAAAAGATTAACCCCCCATGCTGATAACTTGTAGCCAAAGGAAGCCCAGTTTGTTATAAGACCCTGGGGCAAATGGTCATGTGGAGTCATGGCTCTGGGGGCCACACTGTAGCTAAAATGATGAGGCTGTGGAAATGCAGAGGAAGGATTTGGGAAGAGAGATAGGAATGGAGTACACACTTACAGGGAGAAGCCACTAGGCTGCCCTTCTTCCTGCCCTTTCACAGCTTTTTAGTTTACTGTGTGTGTCATGAGACTTCTTACTTTCCCCAGAGTACAGCCCGCTTACAAAACCAATGGTTTACTTTGAGTGTGTACCACAACCGAGAGTTTAAAGCAAAGAAATGAAAAATAAAAGGACAGCCAGAGTCTCAAGGGAAGACGTTTCAACTTCCAAACTGTAGAATCCTGGAATTGCACAGGTGAGTAAGATTGACAGTAATTTTTGGAAAAATTCTAAATTAGACACTGAAAGTAATTTATCACTCTGTAGCAAAGAAAACAGTGATTATAGTAATACATGACCAGTACTTATCTATGAAGAAGTATGCTAAAATAACACAGACTTCTCTGTCTGACAGTATCATGAGGATGGTTGATGTGATGTCATAGCTAAATCATTGGCCCAGCACCACAGGGCCTGGTAGAAAGCCTGGGTTTTATACTTCTAATATTTGTGACTGTGGACAACCTGTATTTGCCTCAACTATCTCACCTGTCAAATGGGGTGATATTTCTTATATTATAGGGTTGCTATGACAATTACCTAGCACATAATGAGTATTCAATAAAGATCAGTTATTATTGCCAAGTTGTTTGAATAATCCTATCAACAAAGTGTCTAATAAAAGATGATTTTAGGGGTACCGGGCAGCTAAATAAGTTAGACATCTGACTCTTGATTTTGGCTCAGGTCATGATCTCAGGGTCTTGGGATCAAGCCCTGAATCAGGCTCCCTGCTCAATGGAGAGTCTGCTTGAGATTCTTTCTCTCCTTCTCCCTCTGCCCCTCCTCCTGCTCATGCTGTCTCTCTCTCTCTATGTCTCTAAAAAAACCCAAATCTTAAAAAAAAAAAAAAAAAAAAAAGATCATTTTAAACAAAGAAACACACCATTTTGGAGTATTTGAAAAAGGCATCATCTTGCTTGACATTTTTGTCAATTATTTTTGAAGAAGTAGTAGACTAAAGGCTAGTAAGTCTATATGCAAATGAATAGAATTATACAGATCAAAGAATCAGGGTTTAGAAGGATCATGGTGTGTTTGAATTTTCATGCAAAACAGTAAAATATAACTTACTAGGAATAATTTCCTATGTATGGCTATTAAAGTTATTACAGTTCATGTAAAAGTGACTAGGAATACAAATATTAATATAGTCCAACATTATGACTTGACTAACAGGAAGCCCATATAACCCCATCCTATGATACCCGAGTATATGAGCCAGATCATATAATCCCAGCACACCTGCCCATGGTCTGCTTCACTGGAGTGTGGAATCCAACCTGCGCCACATTTTTAAGAGACACTGACAAACAGGATAATATCCAGAGGAAGGTGTCCCCTGAGAGCTTGCCTCATGAGGATCAGCTAGGGAAATGCAGGATGAGGACTGAAGAAAAGAAGCTTTGACTTAATGCTTTCCCTCAGGAGAACTCAGTGAATTCGTGGGTTTAACCTTGCATGTACACTCACTCTCTGCCCTTTGTGCTTCTTCACGCTGTTGTCTCCCTCTTGCTCCCACTATCACTCAAACCTTGCTCTGCCCAGAGTCACACTGATCCCGAGCAACACTTCTTAACCCTGAGATCCCTCTTGAGCCCCTGGGAGCCTCTCACCTTGTTGATCATTGTCACCTTCTATAATAATCTGCTAGCAGCATCCATGACACAACAACATCAGGGTTTTCCTCCTTCCTCTTTTTACCACACAGACGCTCCTGGTTGACCTAAAACACACTTGGGCCTCCCAGTATGTCTCTGTGCTGATTTCTCCCAAATCCATCACTTTCATTTGTATACTCAATCACCTATTGGAAGTCTCTTCTTCTCTGTAGAGACTCAGGCTCAAAGCAAAAATTAAAAAGTTGACATGCAGTTGTAAGACATGCAAAGAATCCTTAAAGTTGACTTCCTGTAACTATATGGGCCATATGCTTTTACTCCTTTGGGCAAGTCGACCCTTCTTCCCATTGAATTTAATTTCCAAATCTGAATCATTTTGTTTTGCCCAGAGGACAAATAATAAAGGATGGATTCATTTCCCAATGGGATCTCTACCAACCCACACTCCTTAGCAAGGCTGGGCACAATGTCTGACCACCTAATTAAGTCCTTTCATAATTTCAGGTTTATTAATTCAAAATAGTTCAATTTCGGCTACAATAAGAGTCACTCAACTGGGACCTGGCTCAGTTGCTTGAAAAACCCTTCAACTAGTAGTTATTAAAATAAAGGAAACTAGATTTTGTGTTTGTGGCTCTCTTCTCCTTAAGTAATTATTTGTGCTTTTAAAATTTTCATCATAGACCAGCCATTGTAGCAATGGCTCTGGCCTTGCCCCTTGGCTTACAGAATGGAAAAAAATCTCCTCCCTCTGGCAACAGTATCATTCTTTGGAAGGCTTTGCTGAACTTTTGGTTCTTATTCTGTATTTTGCTGCTTTTACCATCAATGTTGCACAAGATAAATGGCATGAGTCTAACATCATCTATGAAGGGCCTCTAATGAGAAGCTCTGTGGTTGTTGGAATAAGTATTTTCATTTGACAGTTTTCAAACACCTCCAAAAATTATCTGATGGGTCTTTTTGTTACACTTCCATCCTCAAGTCAGTCCAAAGACGTGGAAACCAGTCCCTGGAAAATTTCCATCTCATTTCCTCCCCCACTCTTTATTCCAAAGCCTCCTTGAAGGTCCAGGTCAAAAGCTTCCTCCCCTCTGCAGCTTTCTTTGTTGTACTTTCATCAAATCACTCTTATGGTGCCTGGCATATCCTTACACATGGAACACTCTGCAAGGCCATGAGTTCTCTTTTGGTTTGTGCTCAAGTGGTAGAAGTGCAGTGAATACATAGGAATTATACAAAAAGACCAGTTTGGAATTCAGTTCTTTCTCATTAATTAAAAGCTATCATTATGTTGATGCTACAATATGGCTGTGATATTCAATTTATCCTGAGCTCACTGAATGCCTATAAGATCCCAACTCTATTATCAAGGCCCAGGTAACATATTCAGTAGGAGACAGCTTAGACCTTCAAAAGTCTCATGGTCCAATAGGGCATGTGTTTGTAATCACAACTGGTAAAAATGGGATAAGATAAACTGCTGTGTTTGTGGTGTGAAAGAACTCTTCCATTTCCCCTAAAGAATGAACAAGATCTTACCATGTAAAGAAATGCAATGAGACAAACATACCATTATTAAGCTTGTGTAGATCATCTGAACACTACTGAAAACTTTAAAACCACTGTTGAGTCCATGCTTGTAAGTGTGTTTGATGTTGTGTCATATTTTCTTTGACTACTAGTAAATATCACTCTCTAACGAGTAAACACTATGGCTGCTATTTCTATAATATTGAATTTTTCTAAATATAAAGCAAGATTTCACTCAAAAAAATTATCCCTCGGAAACAAGAGACTCCACGTATTCAGGACCTCCCAAGTCTCCAAAGTACAGGAAGCTTTCTCTTCTTCCTTTTGAAAAACAAAAGGGCTATTTGGAAAAGAGGTATTAACCTCAAACAGTCTCAATCAATGGTAAGTTTTTAAAAAGAACTTATAAAATAGAAGGTTAAGAGAATTTTACAAGGATAAAAAGGATTTTTTTCCGAAGAATGTGTCCTTAAAGTTATAAGTGCTGGATATTGAAGTCTTTGTAAACAAGGCTTCTAAAAATCACTGTTCGCCTTAAGAAGAAACTCACTAAGTCACTGTGTTGTGGATAGGTAGCACGGATGAGGAGGGGTGGAGTGTACAATGCTACCAGAGGGGGCACTTGTCACTTCAGTAAAGATTTTTAGTGAAAACATATGTGGATTCAAAAGTATTATATATGAAAAATGTAGATGAATATAAAAATGATATGTTAGATGGACTTAAAAAGGGATTTTATTAATGACAAAACTTGATGTCAAAATATTCTAAGTGGTTTCAGTAAAATTGTCTTATGAAGTATGAAAGTGGAAACCATAATTTCTAAATTAATATAATAGTTTATAAACCATATAATTTTATATCTGAATGCATAATTACATTAATAAAGTAAGCAAATTAAGTAGCTGCCTAATTTTTCAATCTATAGCCCTAAAAAGTCACATATGTAAATTAGCAAATAATCTTTTAGAAATAAAGTATCTTATTGTAAAAATAGGTTATTTTGGGCTATCTAATTTTCAAGCAATTTTCATTGAGTAGCATTATACACAGGGAGTTGAATAAAAGCTACAGATGGTCATTATTATAACAAATAGAAATTTCTGCTTTACTGAGAGAAAAATTAACTGAAATGCACTTAAATTTAAAAATAAGAATTAAAATCATGATTTCTATTATCAGGCAATTAGGTAATTAGGTATTAAATAAAGCCAGGTACCCAAATATTTTCTGATCTCCTGCTTATTGTAGAGAACACTGATAAAAACAAGCAACAAAAAATAGAAGTTATTCTTTTACTCCTGGATTATTTAAATAATAAGAGGTCAATCAGTTCAGAAGTCAAACTGAAACCTAAAAACATACATAATCCTTTGTGTATATAATTTAGTGGGTTAAATTAATTAAATTAATATTTAATAAATTAGATTAATATTAAATCCTTACATTAATATGATGTAGTGAAAAGACATGAAATAGGCCTGTTGAAATACCTTGGGTAGCTGGCATATTATGGATGTGTAGGGCCACAGAGATTCAGTTCTACAGAGCAGGATGGCTTCTAGTTTGGCTTGCCTAACTTGATCTGAAAATGCAGTGACTTATTTAGCTTCAGAATACATACCTCTAAATAGTCTGTAGAGCAGTTTATGTGATTTTCCAATTCAAATGCCAAAAATGTGTAATTCACCGTGTTGCCAGTTGTTGCCTGGATGGTCCAGTTGCAACGCTGATTGTCAGAATAGGGATTTGGATAATGTATACTCTCTAGGATGCCATAGTTTCGGTTTACAATTACTACATTCCTACATGCTGCAAAAAATAACCACGATTACTAGGAACCACTATCATATATTTCATAATTGCTCCAAGATGTATGACGTTTTCCTTTAAGAAAATATCTAGATTAAAATATATACATAGTTTATATATTACATATTTGTATATATTATGTATATACATATTTACATATATAGAATATATATCATATATATAATCACACACATATACATAATACAGCATTTTTATAGTGAAAGGGTCTTAATTTAGAATTAATGTGAAGTAATATTCAAGTGAGTTCATAAACTTTAAAGTGTCATGAAAATTGTCTATTAGGCATCAAATTCCTGTGAATTGGTGGAGAGCAGAGTAATAGCACTACCCAGAAAGCAGTTTAATTTGTTTACTTACAGAAGTGTATTAAATATTCTATGCTTCTGTTTTTCTAATTTTAACGTTTGGAAGGAACAGAAATCCTGACCTTTAAACTCAACAGTTTGAAAACACAAAGTTCTATGTGAATGCTAAAAATGAATAACAACATAGCTTTGTTGAGCATTTAGAAGTCAGCATGAAATTCACAATAAAGCCTCCGTTATTCCTCATTAGTCATCAGGAAGTAACAAATGAATAGAGGGAATGTAAAGGATTTGAAGAAGAAATTAAAACCTTAAACTTTGAAAAAAAAGTCTCCCATCCACTGGTGATGTTTCCTCAGCTAAGTTTGCAACAAAACTATACTAGAAACCTCTAGGTATGGCTGACTAGTCCTGGGATTCAGTGCCACATTCAACCCAAAATAACAACGGGAACAAAGTATATACATGCTTTTATTTCAAGCCTTGTCCATACTGTCTGTATGATTATGCGATAAAAGACAATGAGAAAATAAACATTATATTGAAAAAAATGGTCTCTGAAAAATGTGGTTCAGAGATGCAGTTCTACAACTATACTCTTCCTGACAGGTAACTAGAACGTCATATTTTTTTTTAAAGATTTTATTTATTTATTCATGAGAGACACACACACACAGAGAAGCAGAGACACAGGCAGAGGGAGAAGCAGGCTCCATGCAGGAAGCCCAACGTGGGACTCGATCCCCGGTCTCCAGGATCACGCCCTCGGCCGAAGGTAGATGCTCAACCCCTGAGCCACCCATGCGTCCCTAGAACATCATATGTAAACTTTGGTTTACTCAAACTATTTCTCTTTGGGTCACCTTTTTATTCACCAAGGAATTATAAAGAATAATTTTGTGGCTTCAAATGCCTGTGAGAAGTTATAGCTATGAGGCAGAGAGGCATCGTGTGCCCCAGTGGTTATAGGAAAATATATTCCATTAAACCATATGGGCTGCTCTCAGTGCTCAGAAATTATTCTATCTTCAAACTTGCAATTTCATATGAAAAATTTTACAGAAAATCTCACTGGTTAGTCCTGATTTTGCCTTTAAGGACCTATATGCCATGTACATTGTTACTTCTTCAGTGTTCTAAAATTGTGAGAGAAAAATAAAACAATCACAGGAATAAAAGGGGGATCCTTAATAAGCAATCTGACTATAACCAAGAAACAAATTACTGCAGCAGTAACAAATTTAGAGAAATGATTATGTTAAAACCAAAAAGAAATATCACTGAGAGAATTTAGGAGAGCTTTACATATACTATGATGAACTTCTGAAAAATAAAGCATCTTATCATTAAAACTCAGTATTCAAAACTATCTAAAATTCAGCCTAACCCTCACATGTAAGTAAATGTGAATATTTGCAAATTCACATATAATCAAGGTCAAACATTAATACGCTTTCAACTAATTCAAAGGGATTTTGTGTATTCACTTTTTCGATCTAGTGACTTTCAATTCTATTTTTAGGTAACTGTCAAAATATGGATAAATTTAGGTAGTGGGCAAGGAACTGTACTTTCACAAACACAAGTGTTTATTAAATAACATAAATTCAAGGGAGCTTTGTTTATATCCATTTGGAAACTAACATTAGAAAGTATTTAATTCTAGGGGCGCCTGGGTGGCTCAGTTGTTTGGGCGACTGACTCAATTTCAGCTCAGGTCATGATCTCAGAGTCCTGGGATCAGCTTCTCATGGGGCTCCGCACTCAGCGGAGAGTCTGCTTCAGGATTCTGCTTCTCCCTCTGCCCCTCCCTTACTTGCACACACTCTCTTTAAAATAAATAAATCTTAAAAAAAATGTGCCGACTTTATATATGATTTATAAGACCTGTAGTTTCCCTTCATAAAAATTAAGATACTATTTGAAGTGCAAAACCAAAAAAAAAAAAATAGTGTGGGAGATACTATGTGCAATGGAATAATGTCTAATTAGAAGACTGTAATATTTGATACAAATGAAAACTCATTCCCTGTTAACCTGTTACACTGATTTTTAGCCCAATGGCAACTATCTCAATATTAAATACTCCATTTTGTATAGCTTATCACATACTTCAGTTATATGGCATTAAATTTAATGTTACACATTTTTCTCTGAAATAGAATTAAATCTTTTTCATAAAGAGCAAAGATTTATTTCAATTGCTCGAACCACTAGGTTATCCTTATTTCTGTTTGTTTCATTATCAGGAGACTGATAACCCACCAAAGGTACCAAGCAGCCAGCGTGCATACTTACTCTGTTGGTATTTGGCTAAGAAGCCACCTCCTTGTTGATCTTCATCTGTCCTGAATTTTAAAAACATGCTGTCTCCAGTAGAACGGATGACAGGCGGTTTTTCATTCCCACAAAGCTGACTTAGCAAATGAGAGCTGGTACTTGGGCCATCATATACCTTTAATGAAACATTTTAAACGTCAGATGATTATGGCTATACACATTATTTAAGGACTCAAATCTTAAGAAGAAAAGGAATACACGAAATACACGATATAAAAAAGAAGAGCCCTGAATATCTTTAAAAATTATATTTAAATGTCTATAAACTTGGGTAGTGAGCTTGGGCCATGTACCCACAGCTGTGCATAGTGGTAAGTGTGCAAACCCAGGAGAAATTTGAAGATTAAAAATGAAAGACTAATACATATTTTTAAGACCATATCTGTTTTCAGTAATTCTCTTTGCCTTTTGATTTCAGAATTTATAATTTATGACATTCTAATGCATGTTTTTATTTAGATTTTTTTAATGGACAAGAATGAATTGTGGCTACTATAAAGAGTCCTACCTGGATGACTTCAGTTATCTTCTGTAATTCACCAATATAGTCCACTACATCATTATTTTTCAATGAATATGTAGAAATTACATAGATCATAATTATGATAGATCTCATAACTCCTTTTGGGAGCTTTTAACCATATCTTAACAGTCTATATTCAATATATTTTAAATACTTAGTGTACCAATCCATGCAATAATACATGCCATACTTAGAAGGCTATCATTTTCATCAAATTTTCTTTTATCTTACTTGAATTTTTTGTGTATATTTTAAATGTTCCCCTTTACCAAGTTTCAAAGATACAAATAAATGTATTTATGTGTGTGGGTGGAATGAGAGAAGCAAAAGAAACAACTGAACTTCATACATACAGCCAGATAATCTAAAGTGCAGTTTGGGTGATGCTCCAAGTGAAAGTCTTCAAATTCCAGTTCAAATGGGCTGCCGTGGCTGGCTTTCAACAACCAATAGCATTCAGAGCTGTGGTAATAGGGCATTGGATAGCTGGGAGACGTGAACACGCCAGTGGGAGTCGTGATATTACCCCCACAACCTACAGGAGAAAGAGATATGATGATCTATATCTTTTTCTTTATGGTAAAATTGAATTTTCTTGTCTATATCAAATTGGGGCTACTGTTACTCTCCTTTGTTGCAGATAAAACTGCATCACCAAAGAGTAGCTAGCCTATATCAATGTTTTTTCCTTCCCCTAACCAAGATGAGCAGCTTGAGGAAATATATCATGGAACCAAGACATTTCCTCTTATTCTATCCTCAAAAACAAAAACAAAAGAGTTGCTATTAATTCAGAAATATTTGCAAAGCTGAAGTTTAGTACAAATAGTAATAACAAAAATACAGCTGGAAGAAATTGGATAAAAGCATGGCAGCCTAAGAATCAAGAAATCAATCAGACTAGATTCCCCAAGAAAATACAGCTCTTTGCCATTTACCTGTTAATGATCCATCCCAGTAAGCTGAGAATCCAGGCCCTGAGCCCAGGAAGTCACTTGTAAATTGTAACCATAGTTTGTTACTGTGAGAGATGATTCTTGGAGGTGGAATTGAGCCACAGTATGTTCCCAGGGGTGGTGAAGTTTCATAGCCTCCATCTCTGTGACAAAACACACATGTGATCACTGTTGGTTATTGATAATATTACGGTGTAAACATTTAATATATATTATTTGAATTTTGAGATTGCAAACAGATCAGTTTATGTCCGTCAAATCTTTCTTAAAAATATTCTTTTTTTTTTCTTAAAAATATCCTAAATCACTATTTCAAGTTTTCAATTTTTCACTTTAATAAATATCATTTGAGGAGCACCTGAGTGGTTCAGTGGTTGGGCATCTGCCTTTGGCTCAGGCCGTGATCCCTGTCCCGGGATTGGGTCCTGCAACCGGGCTCCTGTGTGGAGCCTGCTTCTCCCTCTGCCTGTGTCTCTGCCTCTTCCTCTCTCTATTTCTCTCATGAATAAATAAATAAAATAAAATCTTTAAAAAAATAAATAGTATTTGAATAGCTTAATAAACCATCTCATTTATGGTTCATGTGACATATAAAATTAATTTTGAGCCGAGAGAAAGAGGTTAATCGTCTCACCCTCAAACGAAGCATCTGGCAGATGTGTCAGAGAACATGAGATAAAGAAGCCATAATTATTAACAGTATAAACAAATTTTGCTTAATTTTACAGAAAAAAAGTTCAGTGATTTCCTTCTAATTTGAATTTTTCAAAATTTAATGTTATATTCAACATATTGAGCAAAATTTTGAAAATAATTCTTCCCCAAGAACTTTTGGGGTCTTAAATCTATTTTGTAATCTGTAGCTTTTTCAAGCCTAAAAAAAGAGGGGTTGGGATTCACTAAACATTAAAATCTAATGATTATTATAAATTCAGGAAATTATATTATTCTGGCATTATATGATAAAATTGTGATTTATTATTTTAGTACCTCACTTTACATCATAAAATAATATTTATTATAAAAGAATATAATATTCCAGGCTTTTGAAAGGCCAAATAAAAAATTTGACCAAATACACACTAAGCTGACCAGCCTAATTTAATTCAGTGTAATGATCTGGGTAGATAGCAATATACAAGTTAACTTATCTTTACTGCAAATGTAACTTTTAAATTCATTCTCTCTAAATACCAAAAAATTAAAGAAAAAAAGTATCACACTGAAATTCACAAGCTAAACTCTTATTACTTGAACACAAAAAACTTTGTGAAAACTTTAAGGTTATCTTACCATAATTTTCATGATATAATTAGACTAAATAGACAATAAACAATTTAAAATTTAAATTGATTTTCCATAAATAAAGTAGGTAATCAATAATTGCAAATATCTAATTTCAGAGTAGTAGTACATCTGTTTAATCTGTCCAGATAAAATCTGGAATTTATTTTCAAATATTCTCAAAAAACTAATCACTTCAAAATAACCACTGATTCTTATGCAACTTTCTATTTTTCTTCTGTTAAATCAGATTCCACATGACAAGCTTTATATACTTCAAGAAAGAGCCCAACAGGGAGCTTTACAGAGAAATTCCATGTGTTTTCTTTAATTTTCTAGGAAAGATTATGAATAAAAACCAATAATGAAAAAGGTGGCAAAATAAAGGTCCTTCCTTACCTGATTTCCACAAAATCTGCTACACACTGTCCACCAATGGCCTCCTCCAAAGCGAAATTTGTGAAGTGTAATGCAATCTGTTGGCTGGTTTCCACTGTGATCCTATAAATGCATTTCCAATTGTTGGGGTAATTATTGGGGAAGTTTGGAGAAGTAAAAGTCCCAGAGTTTTCTGTGTAGTCTTCCATGCATGCTGTGAAAATAGAGCACAAGAGAGAAAACAGAAAATATCAAGTTACATTTTTAAGATCTATACATAAGTATATACACTTCATTAATTTGTGCCAGTGTACTTGATTTTCAATAGGTCATTCTGGAATGCTAAAGAATGATTTCCTTTCAGAAAGTTTTTTTAAATCTCAAAGGCAAAAACAATTATTAATAGTAAACTTAAGCTATGTAGTGGAAATTGTTACATATATCATAACTTCTTAGACCTTGGAAGTGTTATACTTTTTGAATCCATGCACATTGCCCTAAATATTAAACATTCGGTTTGGACATTTGGACAGAGATCACAGAGGGGGCCTAGAAATCATTCAGTTATATTCTTCTTTTCATAACCTTCCTTTAAAATGGTTTCTTTTTGCCTTTAAAATGGTTTTCGTCAAAGCATGCATTTATGAGAAATGACAAAGCAGATACCTCAGCCATGTGAAGAACAGAACATAAGTGTCAGGAATCAGATTGACCTTAAATCAATGCCTAGCTCAAACACTGACAAGCTATCCAACCTTGGGCAAGTTGCTTCCCCATCTGAGCCTCATCTCCCAAGGGGAGATGGTAACTATCTCTGACTATATAAGTAAGGGTTAGAGATAATGCAGTTAAATGGCTTGTCACATGGTATGTGCTCTATTAATGGTAGTAATCATCATTATGTTTCAAAGTAGTTCAGAAAAGTATATAAAAAGTAAAGCATAAATGATGAAGACTAAATTAGATCATTCATATAAAACATTAAAATACTATTTAAAGGGGCACTGGGTGGCTCAGTCGGTTAAGCATCCAACTCTTGATTTTGCTTCAGGCCATGATCACAGGGTTATAGGATCAAGTTCCACATCAAGTCTGCTGGAGATTCTCTCTCTCTCTCTCTCTCTCTCCCTCTCCCTCTCCCTTTGCCTCTCACCTCTGCTCTCACTCTCTCAATTAAATAATAAATCTTTAAAAAACAGTATTTGGGCAATTTTATGTTGTAATTCAATATTAACTGTTCTATGTTAAGAGTTTTAACTTTATATACTCAGTCCATCAAACTCTATACTTAAAACCAACCCAATCTCCTATTCACTTCAAATCTGAGATATTTTCCAAAGAAAATCTGGTTTCAATGTATTTTTAATGTATCTTCAACTGTATAACATAAATCTAGGGGCAAGGAGTAGACACAGGCCTTCTAGTAAAATGTTTTGGGGAGAATAAACTATTATACTTTATTATGAGTGAAAAAAGAAAATGAGGATATTTGGATGTGTACATTCCCCATTTGCTGCTACATAATCATACTCAGAAAAGAAGAGAGAAGCCACTGGTATTGAGAGCACAGAGATATAGAGAAAATATTACAGGATCTACTACCTATATATAATCCTCAGGGTAATAGGAATTCTTCAAATATTTGGCTTACTCTATTTTAAACATAAAGGAAGCAAGGCTTGACTTTATTGAAAACAATTGAAGGTGATATTTAACTTCAAATATGAATATTGTATATTTTTCTATAGTCCACCAAGAAATATTTCTTCAAGAATCAAGAAAGGAAGGAAGGAGGAAAAAATGATGGGAGGGAGGGAGGAAGGAAGGGTGGGAAAGGCAGGAAGAAAAGGCAATGTAGAGGTAAGGGGGGCAGAAAGAAGGGGGGGAAGTAGCGGTATATTAAATATTTCATATCGGTAATGAATATTACTAAGATAAAAACTCATGGATCAAATGGACATTAAATGAAAGCTATGACCCAGTCTCCCTGAACTGACAGAACTGGCAGATTCATTGATCACCCTCACATTCAGACAGCTTTAGCCAGTCAATCAAATATCTAGATCAATTGCTCTTAGAGATAATGTTCCTCGCGTACCCAAATAAACTCATACATCATTTAAGGTGAAAGTCAAATATCACCTCCTCTGTGACACTTCTCCAAATCAAGCAAAATTGGTTTCCTTGTGCTCAATAAAACTTTATGCAATTAGAATTTTGAGCCAGAAAAATATGTTACTGATTGTTTTTATGGGAGTACGTTTCCTCCACTATGTCTGGAAATAGAAACAGGACCTTATTAACAATTATTAACTGTCATTTACTATATTATCTGGCTCAGATTACATCTAATAAATATTTGTTGAAATTATATTACATAATACATTGAAAACCTAGAGGGTGGGACAAATATCTAATTTTTTTCCCACTCTATCCCCATCCTATTACCCCCTCTACTTTTATCACATCATGTTTCTACTCTCCCTCCTTCCTATGTCCTCTCCTGAGTAGACTGAGATCCTTTAATATTAATTTTATCATCTTCATTCAATCTAAACTATAGAATTTTTTGCTTCCAGCCATGACAAATAACTAGTACTAAACTAGGCCCTCTCCATAACAACTATGAAACTGGACAAAATAGATGAGGCACTGGGCAATGGGCAGTTCAAGATTGTGATCTGTGATAGACAGAAAATTCATGAGGTGGGACTCTGTTTCCTTGGCTCTTTACCTGTGCAGAATTTTCTGATCACAGCAATTTGCTGAAGTCCAAGTAGTAAATGATAGTTCTGTTGAGCTGAGGAAGCAGGAATCTGAGTTTAGGGCTGTAAAAGGAGCTAGAACTGCAGAAAAATGCTCTAGTAAGGAAGAAGTATACAGAGAGGAGATATAAAGTTTCCTATGTATTCGTTCCTAAGCCTGGGCTGGGTATACATGAAGTGAGTTCAAGGGGCATGCCAGAGAATAGATGCTATTAGACTGGAAGCTAGAAGCCAGGCAATGCTGGGAGACTATGGAGTTCTCCACCAATCAGAATCCCTTCATTTGCATGCCAAGCACCCAGTTGAGACACCAGGGAAGCCACACTTTAGAAATGAAGACCATGATCAAGAGTAAGGCTTTCCAGAGTTTCCCTACTAAAGTATAAATCTTGACAAGACCTGCAGGAGTGATGAAACTTAGAGATTGAGACCTACCTAGTAACAAGGGTTTAGGAAACACCTGAGGATTTTCACAAATATGCCTTAACAAATAAAAAGTACAAATCTATACAAGTACAAGACAATCAGTGAAATATGAACTCCCATAAAGCTTCAGAGAAAGAGAAGAGAAAGCAGAGTCTCTAAACATATCATTCACCATATCCAGAATAAAACTCAGAAACTGCTACTAATACAAATACACAGAGAAATATAAATCATAGTCAAGAAAAAGATGTGAACTTGTGACTCGAAGATGGCCCAGATATTAGACTAGCAGACAAAAACTTTAATGCAACTACTAAAAATATGCTCAAAGACTTAAAGAAAAACATACACTCAGTGGTAAATATACATAAAAAGGAACCTATTAAAAGAATCATATGGAAATTCTATAACTTCACAGTATACTAAGTGACCTGAAAATAATAAAATAATATGACACTGTATGATACATCTACTGAAATTAGAAAAAAAAAATATATATATATACTGAGATTTAAAAATTCATGAATGGGCTAAATTGAAACTTTGAGTAGAAGAAAAAGGATCATTGAACTTGAAGGTTTATCGATAGAAATGATTTAATCTGAAGAAAAAAAGATGAAAACCATGCAGAAAAATGAACAGATTCTCAAAACTTGGAAAAAAAACATAGTCTAACATACATATAATTGGAGACCTAGAAGAAGATAATGAAAATAGGTTTAAAAAAAATATATATATATAGTGGCTAAAACTCTCTCAAATTAAAAAAAATCAAATTAGCTTCAAAGAGTTTAGTTAATCCTAAGCAAGATAAATAAAAGAAAATCACACTTGGGTACCTTAAACTATTAAAAAACAAATATAAGAAAAATAAAGGAACTAGAGGAAAAATAACATATTATACACAGGGAAACCATGATATGAATAGCAGCTAGACTCTAATTAGAAACAATGGAGGCAGGATCCCTGGGTGGCGCAGCGGTTTAGCACCTGCCTTTGGCCCAGGGCGTGATCCTGGAGACCCGGGATCGAATCCCATGTCGGGCTCCCAGTGCATGGTGCCTGCTTCTCCCTCTGCCTATGTCTCTGCCTCTCTCTCTCTCTCTCTCTGTGACTATCATAAATTTTAAAAAATTAAAAAAAAAAGAAAGAAACAATGGAGGCAAGAAGAAAGTGGAATACATTTTTAAGGTGTTGAGAGAAAAAAAAAGTTTAGTCATCCAGAAAAGTTTTTCTTTTTTTTTTTTAAAGATTTATTTATTTATGATAGACATAGAGAGAGAGAGAGAGAGAGAGAGGCAGAGGGAGGGAGAAGCAGGCTCCATGCCAGGAGCCCAATGCGGGACTCAATCCCAGGGCTCCAGGATCGCACCCTGGGCCAAAGGCAGGTGCCAAACCACTGAGCCACCCAGGGATCTCCGAAGTTTTTCTTTTTTAAAAAAAATTAAAGATGTATTTATTTATTTGAGAGAGAGAGAGAGAAAGAGCAGGAGCAGGAGGGGCAGGAGGAGAGGGAGAGAGAATCTTAGGCAGACTCCATGCAGAGCATGGAGCCCAAGATCATGACCTGAGCCAAAACCAAGAGTCAGAAGTTTAACCAACTGTGCCATCCAGGCACTTCCAGAAAAAGTTTTTCAAAATGAGAGTGCAGAACGGACATTTTTAGACAAACAGAAGCTAAGAGAATTCATCACTAGAAGACCTATACTGTATAAAAAATTACAATGTCTGTCACACCAAAGACAAATTACAACAAAGAGAAACATGTATCTATAAGAAAGAATGGAGAAAACCAGAAATGGCAAACAATTGAATAAATATAAAGATTGTTTTTCCTCTCATCATTTCTTTAAAAAGTTAATCATTTAAAGCAAAAATAATATTAAGGTGGAGTTTACAACTTAAGTAGAATTAAAAGATACAATTAAAGTAGCACAAAGAAGGGGGCAGACAGAATTATATACTATTATGAGATTATTACATTTGTGAAGTGAGAGTGTGTGAAATGCAGTGTTAGCTATAAAACATAAGGTATGAGGTGTGAAGTAGTAGCATATTAACTCTCAGCAGTCTTACTCTTAAGTGAAGAAAGCATTTTATTAGCTCTTGAGCAAATACATAAAAAAGAGGTGCAATTAAAATGTCAGTGAGAGGGGCACATGGGTGGCTCAGTAGGTTAAGCATCAGACTCTTGATTTCTGCTCAAGTCATGATCAAAGGGGCCTGAGATGGAGGCCCTCATTGGGCTCCATGCTCAGAGCAGAGTCTGCTTGAGATTCTTTCTCCCTTGCCCTCTGCCTCTCTCCCTGCTCATGCTCTAAATAAATAAATAAATCTTTTTAAAAAAAGCCAATGAAGGAAATGAAAGAGTATTAAAAATATTCTATAAGCTGAAAAGAAAAGAGAGCAATAGCAAAAGAAGAAAGAAGAAGAAAGGCACCTATGAAAAACCCAAAGCTCACATGACACTTATATAATAAAGGATAAATGCTTCCCTGTTAAGATTAAGAACAAGGTCAATATGTTCAAACTCATCCTTTCCATTCAACATAATACAGAAGAATTAGAATATTGCTAATCACAGCAATAAGGCAGAGAGAGAGAGAGAGAGAGAGAAATTGGAAAGGAAAAAAATATAGCTGTTCTTATTCACAGATAGCTTACCAGAATAACTGAGTTTAACAGAGTTACAGTATAGAAGGAAAATATGCAAAAATCAATTTAACTTGCAAATATGAGCCAAACAACTGAAAAAGAAAATTTAAATAATCATTTATAATTGCATAAAAAACAAAAAGCACTTGATAATAAGCTTAATGGAAATATGCAAAAACTCTATAGTGAAATCTTTAAAACATTGGTGAAACAAATTTTAAAATATTTGAACAAATGGAGAAGTAAAATATGTTTATGGGTTGGAAGACTCCATTTAAGACACTTTGTCTCTACATTGATCTATAAATTTACCATAATCTCCATCAAATTCCCAATAAGTTTTGTTTTGATTTGGTTTGGTGTAGATTTTTAAGTAATAATTGAAAAGCTGATTCTACAAGATATATGGAAATGTAAAGGATCTAGGATAATCAAAACAACTTTGAAAAATCTGGAGTATTTATACTTCCTGATTTTAAGACACACTATAAAATTATGTAATATTATAATATAATGTCCTGTGGGATAGAATACAGATTCCAGAAGCCGACCCAAACATACACAGGCAATCAATGTCCAACAAGAATGTAAAGGTAATTCAGTGAAAAAAAAGACCTTTTTTACAACAAAGAGTGTTTGAACAATTAAATACCATTTGTTAACTTGGACACATAATTCACATCTGATATAGAAAAATTAACTCAAGTGGATCATAAACATAAATGTGAAACTTTAAACTATAAAATTTGTAGAAGAGTGCACAGGAAAGGGCAGCCCAGGTGGTCAGTGGTTTAGCGCTGCCTTCAGTCCAGGGCGTGATCCTGGAGACCCGGGATGGAGTCCCACGTCGGGCTCCCGGTGCATGGAGCCTGCTTCTCCCTCTGCCTGTGTCCCTGCCTCTCTCTCTCTCTCTCTCTTTCTGTCTCTCTCTCTCTCTCGTCTCTCATGAATAAATAAATAAAATCTTAAAAAAATGCACAGGAAAAAATTCTCACCACTTTGGTAGGCACAGATTTCTTAGACAATATACAAAAAACACTAACCATAAAAGGAAAAACAGGACATATACTTCTGCCCTTCAAACAATACCATTTAAGGAAAATAAAAGAAAGGCTAGCTGTACACAAAGAGAAAACATTCGTAATGCATTTCTCTGACAAAGGACATACTTGTTTCCAGAATATATAACTTAAGACAATAATAAGACAACACAAAAATGAACCAAACGATTTAATGGACACCTAATCAAAGAAGATGTATAAATTGTCCATAAGCATGTAAAAAGGTCCTCAGCACTATTAGTCATCAGGGACATGTGAATTAAAACAACAATGAGGCACTACTACTGCACAACTGCTAGAGGCTAAGTATGAAAGATCGACAATTCCAAGTGTTGCAAAGATGTGGAGAAAGTGTAGCTCTTATTCACTGCAGGTAAGAATATAAAATGGTATAATCACTTTGGGGACAAAAACCAGCCTGTCATTTTTTCATAAAATTAAGCATAGAATTACCATATGACCTAAAAGAAATTCTACTTTTAGATATTTATCTGAAAGAACCGATGACATAAGTACACACACACAAAAAAACTGTACATCAATGTTCACAGCAGTTTCTTTTCATAATACCAAAAACTGGAAACAATCCAACTTCCCCAAAATAAGTGACTAGATAATCAAATAATGATATATTCAATAGAAGGCAATTCAGCAATTAAACAAAAAAGAACTACTTATTAGTGGAAAGACATAAACATATTTCAGAAGCATTATGCTAAATGAAAGAAGCCAGGTATAAAAGGGTGCATACTGTATGTTCCCACCCATATTTGCTTTTTGGAACAGAAAAAAAAAACTAGTTCATAGTGAACTGCAGGTCTGCAGTTGTTGAGATGGAGGTTGTAGAAGGGTCGATCAAAAGAACTCTAGGATATTTTGGGGGATACCAAAGTTGTTCTACATCTTGAATGGAGTAGTGATAATATGCATACACATATTTGTTGAAATTACAGATGACTTTCACTTTATGAAATTATGAAATAAAAATCTCTGTTATATTAAAAGTTTGAAGGTTCCATGCAAAGACAGGTTGAGTTCTTTAAAGTAAAGCTAATACATAATTCAGCTATCCAATAAATAATAAATAAAACTAAAACAGAAATAAAAATTATTTTGAAGGTACATTCATTATAAATACTAAATAGAATATTTAATATTAAAGTTTGGTTGTAGTTTTATGAGATTCACATGTCTGGTTTTGTGGAGAGAAAAACAATGGATTTCTGAACTTACTGCATCTATTTCTGGAGACGTTAGTAACTCCTCTTATCTATTACCTAAGTTTGTACATCATTTATGTTCTTTCCCCTTCATGGCATAAATGGCTCTTTCTAGAATAATATTAATATTGAGATGTACTAACGCTTGGGTTTGGTGTTCTCTTCTGCTTCACAATAAAGCAAAAACAATTAAAACTGGATCTAGTTCTACAAAAGGAAATTCATGTTTTGCCTGATGTTTATTATATCTATACAAAATGTAAACATAAAAATACCTTTTATTTATTTATTTATTAGAGAGAGAGCATGCACATGTATGTGCTCTCATGTTCAAGGGAGAGGGAGTTGGGGTGGGAAAGGGAAGAAAGAGAGGGAGAGAGAATCTAAAGCAGACTCCACATTCAGCATGAAACCTGACATGGAGCTCAATCTCACAGCCCTGAAATCATGACCTGAGCCAAAATCAAGAGTTAGATGCTTGACTGACTGAACCACCCACGCACCACTAAAAATGCCATTTCTTTATATCCAATGGCAGTTTCCTTTTTTATTATGGTCTAACATTTACAAAGAGATGAAGGGGAAAAATATATTTCTTCCATCCAGTATATTCAACTGAACTAGCAATGGAAAAGCACATCTCTGAGGATCAAAAACAACTATGAGCAGGCCTCACATAATCTTTCTTTCTGACCAACTCCAACAAGAACCAAAAAGAAGTAAAGAAAGAAAAGAGAACATATACAAATGTCCTCTGTGAACCATTACAAAATCACAGAACTATTATTTGTCTAAAAATGGATCTCTGCCTCTACTAAGCATTTTCAAGTAAGTTTTAATAACATAGCATTCAGTTCATTATCAAAAAGGAAAATTCTAAACGTAGATAATACTCCTCTACAATCCAAGAGACAGAAAGAGGATGAACTGATCCTGTAGCAGAGGAATGTATCACCTTGGGAGCCCCTAGATTGTGGGTAACTCCTCCACTACCTCCCTGCTTTGCCATCTGAGATATTTTACATGATTATCCAATTATATTAGGGATCAATCTATAGGTGATGCTTCCTGAAATCATTTATGAGACTTCTGTGTCTGCATGAATCCATATGACCTCAGACTTTCTAAAAATATACTAAATAAATAGTCAACCCAGGAACTACCACCTGCTTCGACTGACATGTTTGGTTAACATTATTCAGAGTGAGGACTTCAGGGAAGATAAAATTTCAGGTTCAGTTTCTCTTTTAGGAAAAAAGGAACTTCCTTAACCAAAATCGAACATTTTGCCACAATTTGCTGCTAGGCAGTCATGGCCATGGCTTTTTCATTTCCCTAACAGGGTACTAATTGAAATGATATGAATATAAGCTAACTTACCAACTCAGCTATTGTGAAATTGTACTTGGGCTCCAGTAATTCCAGTTTAAAGCTGGACCATTTATGGTGCTTTACAGCTACTAGGTAATTTTCACATAGAATGTCTCATTTAATCTTTCCTATGTAAAACAGCTATGTATCACAATGTCCACTTTTTAGAGAGGTATGGACAAGCAATCTGAGACTCCTGCAGGTTAAGTTCTGAACATCACTTAGTTCAGACATGACGGAGATAAAACTCAAACCCATGTCGTCCCTCTTCCAAATCCTGTGTTCTTTAACAATCCCTGCTTTCTCCATGCAGGACATGTCAATCTAGAAATGAAGGTGAGCAGAAGACCAGGAATATCACAAATTTTTCATCTAGCACATTCATTCTAAGGATGAAGAAATGTAATAAATTAAATAAGACAAATCTACTGAGATGTAAAGTGCTGGGATACCCATATATACAAAGATATGAGAACATACTGATCAATGAGAAAGTAAATCTTTAAAAGATCAATAGACTAACTAAACACCTTTCCCAGAGGGAAAATATCTGAATATTTCATAGCGGAAAATACAGAATTCAAGGTGGATGGAAAGAACGAGGGAGCTTGGAACTTTCCAAGGTACTGTCAAGGTTGGCCTAGAACCCAAACTTGTGACTTCACCATCAGCCTTTCTGTAGCATGGAAAGTACCAGCATGACCAGGTATAGTCTAATTCCCCATTACATCTCATTTGTAGTTCTATAGCAACTTATGTGCTGGGACTTAACTTCCAGAATATCTAAAGAACTGCAAAGTTTTTTTTAGAACCACTTGAATTGGTGAAAACTCACCCTAGACATATTTGGATCTGAACTGAGAACACTGATCTCCTGGACTGAAGTTTGAAGATATAAACAGTACTCCCTATTCACTTCTTCTAAAGAAACCCTCTTTTCCCTGTTCAGTAACCACTTAACTTCTCACTCTTAGATGCCTCTTCTGGGCTCATTCCAGGCAACTGTTGAAAAATAGACTATGGGGTAAGAGTGGGAACTCTGAACTGGGAATGGGGAGGTTGGAAAAGCCCACAAATGCCCACTTTTAACCGTATTTGATGTGGGTCTGACACTTACTGACCATTTCCCAGGCAACTGTAGAGCACTCTCCCCCACCTTTAATTGCAGAAAATATGAAAAAACTAACTAGAGTCCTTCCATACTAAAAGTTGAATGTTACCAGCCACACCAAGTGTAATTCATCTAAAGCAATTCCAAGGGCTCATCTGGACACGATGAAACAAATGGATTAGATGTTGGGACTGGATTATTTTGGTTTAGCTTCTAAACCAACTAGCTGTGCATTCTTGAGAGGAAACTTCAATCATCCTCTTTGCTTTCCCCTCATTAAAAAAAATAAATGATTATACTGGATTTGTGTTTTGAACTTTCTGACACACCATAAAAATACATTTACATCAGTCATGCACACACACAGATATTGCAAACAGGTTTCATGAGGCAACATCAAACTTTGTATGATAAACTGATACTTTCTATTCCATTCCTTTCTATTCTGTTCCATACTTTGAACAAAAGCAGATAGCAACCTAGTAAGTTAACTTCATGACCCACTAATGAGGCATGAATGTTTCAGTGAAAAACATTGGACTAAGTGTTATATGGATTTTTGTCTAATATTAAAGTAGAAAGGCATCAAGAGCACTTCTCTGTTCTTTCTTATATCTTTAAAGTCTTCTCTTGGTAAGATTATTTTAATGCATATGCAGGAGATGCTAACAGTATAAAATTACAATTTAAATTAGTAAAGTTAGCTAGCTAATCAACTATATTCTTCCAAATTTCAAATATTTGGTACTTTAAATAAGTAAACATTTAAAAGCTACTCTCATAATGTTACAAAAACATTCTTCAGGATTTCTACCCAAAACCATTTTACTTGTTAGTTTTTCGTCTCTATCCCAGGCACATCTGGACACAGACAGAAACAGTGATGAGGGAGACAGTCAAAGTAATGACCAGAAACCAATCTCTTTCCTCCCAAACACATATTTGGGAGCTGACATCATAGCCCCATGGCATGAAATACAGATGGGAAAGTAACTGGATTCAAGTCAGGAAATTTAACCTTTATCAGATAAAGACAGGAAAGACTTCAGCAGAGAACCTCACACCTGCTGTGAACTAGAAATCACCAACCAAATATTGCCATTATTGCTCTGAAAATAACTTCTGCTAGAGCAATAAAATAGGATGAGGGCCAATGATTAAGTTTCCTTTGGTTTTTTTTTTTTTTTTTTCCTGTTTCTGTTTTCTGCAGAAAATACAAAAAAATAAAGTGGCAACTGAAAAGAATGCAACCGAACACCTCCTATTTCCAGGTGGGCAGCTCCCTAGGACTCATGCTGCCTGGAGGGTTAGCCCACTGGCTGGCAGTCACTAGCACAATCCCTACACCAGTCTCCCAGCCCCCATCAGCAGTCCTCACGGTCACCCTCAACAATTCACGACAGCCAGCCACTCACATTCTGCCCAATAGAAAACTGAGACAGGCTTCAAAATGGTAAGTTGAGTGTGCCATATGGCTTCCTGGGTCCATCATCCAATTGCTGTTTAGAATATCTGACTAATAGTTGGACTGATGAGTTCACCCAGTGAAGGGCAGGAGCACAGTGGCCAACCGGGCTTAGCCAAGGTTGGAAAGCAAATACTCCCTTGTCTGGACCAGACGGAGGCCAAAGTAATGATTATCATCCAGGCAGGCAGATCGAAGAGTCTTTTGAGTTTGCCATCTCAGGGTTCCCTCCTCTTTTTGTCAAATATCTTTCTTGTGTTGTCTTTCTTTTTATTTATTTATTTCATTTATGTGAGAGAGAGAAAGAGAGCACGAGCAGGGAGAGGGGAGAGCAGGGAGCCCAATGACTATGCCAGGCTAGATCCCAAGACTCCGAGATAATGACCTGAGCCAAAAGCAGAACTGACTACGCTACCCAGGTGCCCCATGTTGTATTTCTTTATCAGCTTCTTTTTCTCTCCAGATTGCTTCCTTCCTTTCTCTCAACTTTCTTTATCTGTATTTTGTCTTTCTGAAAACCTTTTTTTAAATTAAAATTTAACTTGAATATCCTCCCTGCCAGATGATTTTGGTTCCTGTGGTTCTTACTGTACTTGCTACTGCCTTGTAAGCTAGTGTGGTATTAGTGGGGCTGTGTTAGTCATCACAGTGCTATGTCTTACTTTGCACATTGTTATGAAGATTTCCATATTTCCAGCAGGCCCCACCAGCCTTGTATGCTATCTAAGACACAGCTAATTTATTCATGCAGCAAATTAAACTTGTGTTCATGGTTGATTTGAGCCAGAAGACATCTCAGAGGTTATCAAATCCAACTCCTTAATTTTATAGATGAGAAAACTGTGGCCCAAAGAGTTCAAGGGACTGGCTCCAAATCCTAATCTTAGTATTCAGCGTGGTTTGGGCCAAATCTATGAGGCAGATAAAATTACAGAAGTATGGAAAATTGTGTGTACACTGTAATTTCTTAAAAAGCCAATTTTGGTCATTGGATGTTGAATACCTGGACAAAGTCCAGTGACTACATCAATCGTTTAACATAAAGTATGATGATTGCTGGGGATTCAATTTCCCATGTGCTTTAGCTGGATAATAAAACATCTCCTAGAAAGGGGCCCTCAGGAAAGAATAGTATCTGCTTCACTCACACTCAGGATTCTGGAGAAATCTAAAGCTATACTACCCACACATAGAACTTGAACTACCAGAGAACAGCAGTTTTGTATGAAATAAAGAATAGTGGCCAGCCACTCTGAAAAGAAATAAATGAGAAACTAGGGAGGGATTCTAAGTGGAAGTTTTTAAATATTTATTTATTTACTTATTTATGGGAGTAGGAGCTTTAAAATATAAGCATCTAGGGAATCTTCCTCTAATTTTTTAAAATTAGTATTTAGTCTCATATGTAATTTTCATTTTGAAAGATATTTAAACTTGAAAAGTTGTAAGAACTAGCTCCCAAATTCTCTTTTCCTAGATTTACTACTTATTTGTATTTTTCCCTCATTGCTTTATGTCTGTCTCTTTCTCTAACTTACTCATTCAGTTATCTGAACCAATTGAGAATATTTTGGAGACATGACATGTTTTTACTCCTAAAAACATCAATGTGTCATTCCTAAGAACAAAAGCATTCTCTTACAGAGCACGATGTAATTATTTTAATTAGAATATTTAACATTGATACAATACTCTGATCTAATCATTATTTTTAATATGGAGGCACTGAAGTCACTACACTCTTTTCTGAATTAGCTTTCATTGTGTGCCATGTGCCATGAGTTTGGGGATGGAGTATTCTCATAGTGAGCAAAACCAAGTATACAATGTTGTTCTGTTACCTGATGATGCATCAGTTGCTTCATAGTTTATTAAAAAGCCTTCATAAGCGAGGTCAGAGTCAGCCACAAATATAAGCTTTAATGAGTTGGTACTACTGGTAAGAGAGGGTGGGATTGATTTCCCACAATATCTGTTTGAAACCAAGAAAGAACACAGATTTAAAAACTTAGTATACTTGAAATGATATACTAAAAATTAAGACATGTAAAATAAAATAATAATATACCCTATTAACCTTTAAAAATAAATATATTTCAGGCACGAAACATTTTTTTTTAAAGATTTTTTTCTTTGCAGGCTTTCAGGATTTTTTTTTTTAATTTTTATTTATTTATGATAGTCAGAGAGAGAGAGAGAGAGGCAGAGACACAGGCAGAGGGAGAAGCAGGCTCCATGCACCGGGAGCCCGACGTGGGATTCGATCCTGGGTCTCCAGGATCGTGCCCTGGGCCAAAGGCAGGCGCCAAACCGCTGCGCCACCCAGGGATCCCAGGCACGAAGCATTTACAAAATTGCTGAAGATCATCCTATTTATGAATACTTCCCTGAAATAGTTATATGTGTGTACCCAGCTGTGTGGCTTGTCATGCATAAGAAGCTTAATGAAATAAGAAATTGCTAACTCTATTAAGTCACCATATAGCATATTAATGAACTTATTAATAAAAATAAAATAAACTTACATAATAAAAGGAAAACATATACCATAAACTCATGGATCACAACCTCTAGAGTCAATTCTATCACTTGGAGGCATTATGGCTTTGAGCGGATCACTCAGTTCAATGCCTCAGTTTTCTCATCTCTAAAATGGGGATCATGATAGGACTTTACTTCATAGGGTTATTCTGAGAATTTTATGAGTTAGCATACTGTATATAAGGGGTTTATTTTTTTCATTTATTATGTAAAAATTTTAATTTTATTGATGCAAAATTCACATACCATACAATTCACTCATTGTACTTTTCATTCGTTTTTAGTATTTTTTTAAAGTTCAGATTTTATTTTATTTTTTTAATAATAAATTTATTTTTTATTGGTGTTCAATTTGCCAACATACAGAATAACATGCAGTGCTCATCCTGTCAAGTGCCCCCCTCAGTGCAAGTCACCCATTCACCCCCACCCCCTGCCCTCCTCCCCTTATAAGGGGTTTAGAACAGTACCTAGAATAGTGAGCCCTATAGAGGTGGACTCTATTATCTTTAAACAGATGGCCTATGCAGAAGTAAAAGTTTGGTTACCAAGCCATGTTAAATTTTTGCTAAATTTTACTCAGAAAAAGAAAGTTTTAAAAATGAAAGATTAAGAATAAGAAAACATAAAGAGTGAGGATAAAACTAGGAGAAGAAATACATTTAAGAAAATAATGAATAAAGGGAAAATGTTTAAAATGAGAAAAAAGAAAATGAAATGTAAGAAGGAAGGGCTCAGTTGGTTAACTACTTGCCTTTGGCTCAGGTCATGATCCCAGGGCCTGGGATCAAGCTCTGCATCAGACTCCTTGCTCAGCAAAGATCCTGCTTTTCCCTCTCCTCCCTGCTGCTACTCTCTCATGCTATCTCTGTCACTATCTCTGTCTCTCTCTCAAATAAATAATCTTTTTTTTTTAAAGAAATGTAAGAAGAAATAAAAAGGAAATTTAGAGACACCCATTTCCAACAAAGATGTAAAACAGTGGTGGGATATAACTTTTCACCTGAAACAACTGAAAATCTGGACAAAGATGTATAAAGCAGTGGGTCTCAAGATACTAGATACCAAGCAATGAAGGACAATGATTCTTCCGAGACAATAAATGAGTTTGAAAGCAAAACTGCAAATATCTTCTCCCATTCTGTAGGTTGTCTTTGAGTTTTGTTGACTGTATCCTTTGCTGTGCAAAAGCTTCTTATCTTGATGAAGTCCCAATAGTTCATTTTTGCTTTTGTTTCTTTTGCCTTTGTGGATGTATCTTGCAAGAAGTTACTATGGCCGAGTTCAAAAAGGGTGTTGCCTGTGTTCTTCTCTAGGATTTTGATGGAATCTTGTCTCACATTTAGATCTTTCATCCATTTTGAGTTTATCTTTGTGTATGGTGAAAGAGAGTGGTCTAGTTTCATTCTTCTGCATGTGGATGCCCAATTTTCCCAGCACCATTTATTGAAGAGACTGTCTTTCTTCCAATGGATAGTCTTTCCTCCTTTATCGAATATTAGTTGCCCATAAAGTTCAGGGTCCACTTCTGGATTCTCTATTCTGTTCCACTGATCTATGTGTCTGTTTTTGTGCCAGTACCACACTGTCTTGATGACCACAGCTTTGTAGTACAACCTGAAATCTGGCATTGTGATGCCCCCAGATATGGTTTTCTTTTTTAAAATTCCCCTGGCTATTCGGGGTCTTTTCTGATTCCACACAAATCTTAAAATAATTTGTTCTAACTCTCTGAAGAAAGTCCATGGTATTTTGATAGGGATTGCATTAAACGTGTATATTGCCCTGGGTAACATTGACATTTTCACAATATTAATTCTGCCAATCCATGAGCATGGAATATTTTTCCATCTCTTTGTGTCTTCCTCAATTTCTTTCAGAAGTGTTCTATAGTTTTGAGGGTATAGATCCTTTACATCTTTGGTGAGGTTTATTCCTAGGTATCTTATGCTTTTGGGTGCAATTGTAAATGGGATTGACTCCTTAATTTCTCTTTCTTCAGTCTCATTGTTAGTGTATAGAAATGCCACTGACTTCTGGGCATTGATTTTGTATCCTGCCACGCTACCGAATTGCTGTATGAGTTCTAGCAATCTTGGGGTGGAGACTAAAGGGCTAGTTTCCAAGATCTATAAAGAACTTACTAAACTCAACACCAAAGAAACAAACAATCCAATCATGAAATGGGCAAAAGACATGAACAGAAATCTCACAGAGGAAGACATAGACATGGCCAACATGCATATGAGAAAATGCTCTGCATCACTTGCCATCAGGGAAATACAAATCAAAACTACAATGAGATACCACCTCACACCAGTGAGAATGGGGAAAATTAACAAGGCAGGAAACAACAAATGTTGGAGAGGATGCGGAGAAAAGGGAACCCTCTTACACTGTTGGTGGGAATGTGAACTGGTGCAGCCACTCTGGAAAACTGTGTGGAGGTTCCTCAAACTGTTAAAAATAGACCTGCCCTACGACCCAGCAATTGCACTGTTGGGGATTTACCCCAAAGATACAAATGCAATGAAACGCCGGGACACCTGCACCCCGATGTTTCTAGCAGCAATGGCCACTATAGCCAAACTGTGGAAGGAGCCTCGGTGTCCAACGAAAGATGAATGGATAAAGAAGATGTGGTTTATGTATACAATGGAATATTACTCAGCTATTAGAAATGACAAATACCCACCATTTGCTTCAACGTGGATGGAACTGGAGGGTATTATGCTGAGTGAAGTAAGTCAGTCGGAGAAGGACAAACATTATATGTTCTCATTCATTTGGGGAATATAAATAATAGTGAAAGGGAAAATAAGGGAAGGGAGAAGAAATGTGTGGGAAATATCAGAAAGGGAGACAGAACGTAAAGACTGCTAACTCTGGGAAACGAACTAGGGGTGGTAGAAGGGGAGGAGGGCGGGGGGTGGGAGTGAATGGGTGACGGGCACTGGGTGTTATTCTGTATGTTAGTAAATTGAACACCAATAAAAAAAAAAAAAGAAAAAAAAAAAAAAAAAAAAAAAAAAAAAAAAAAAAAAAAAAAAAAAAAAAAAAGAAAGCAAAACTGGTAATGATCAAGCTGTTTCCAAGTAACAACACTTTTTTTTTTTTATTCAGAGAGAGAGAGAAAGAGGCAGAGGGAGAAGCAAGCTCCATGCAGGGAGTCCAATGTGGGACTCGATCCCGAGTCTCCAGGCTCACACCCCGGGCTGCAGGCAGCGCTAAACCGCGGTGCCACCCCGGGCTGCCCAGAACAACGCTTTCCAAAGCAAAGCTCAATATATGTGGAATTTAAGAAACAAATGAGCAAAGGGAAAAAGAGAGAGAAAGAGAAAGGGAGAGAGACAAACCAAGAAACAGACACTGAATTATGGCAAATAAACTGATGATTACCAGAAAGGGAGAGGGGGAAGGGGAATGAATTAAACAGGTGATGGAAATTAAGGAGTACACTTGCGATGACACAGGTGTTGTATGGAAGTTTTGAATCACTACATTGTACATCTGAAACTACTATTTTGCTGTATGTTCACTCACTAGAAATTAAATAAAAAACCCACAAAGCTCAAAAATACATAGAGGAATGCAATAATGTCCAGTGTACAAAAACACAGAATTGAAAATGTCTGGCGTCCTATCAAATATTACCAGGCATGAAAAGAAGGAAAGTAGAACCCATAATGAGAAGAAAAATTAATTAATCAGAACACACCAAGAAATAACACAGATGATTGAATTAGCAGATAAAAAAAAAAAAACATTAAAATAGTCCTTTCGGCAGGAACTACCATCTTTCAGTAATACGCCAAAATGACCAGCACAAAGGGAAAAAGGAGAGGTACCCGCTAATGTTCTCTAGGCCTTTTAGAAAACATGGAGTTGTTCCTTTGGCCACATACATGCGGATCTATGAGAAAGATGATATTGTGGACATCAAGGGAATGGACACTGTTTAAAAAGGAATGCCCCACAAATGTTACCATGGCAAAACTGGAAGAGTCTACAATGTTACTCAGCATGCTGTTGGCATTGTTGTAAACAAACAAGTTAAGGGCAAGATTCTTGCCAAGAGAATTAATGTCCACATTGAGCAGATTAAACACTCAAAGAGCCGAGATAGCTTCCTGAAGCGTGTGAAGGAAAATGATCAGAAAAAAAAGCCAAAAAGTAGGTACTTGGGTCCAACTGAAGCACCAGCCTGCCCCACCCAGAGAAGCACACTTTGTGAGAACCAATGGAAAGGAGCCTGAACTGCTGGAACCCATTCCCTATGAATTCATGGCATGATAAATGTAAAGAAAATGAAAGACCCCAGGATTGTAAAAAAAAAAAAAAAAAAAAAAAAAAAAAAAAAACAACAACAACAACAAAAACCCAAGAGATTTAGGAAAAAAAAAAAAAACAGATTTAAGAAGCGAAGGGAAAAAAATTAATGCGCAGAGACATGGAAGATATAAAAGATGGCCCAAATTGAACTTCTAGAAATGAAAACTAATGTCTAAGATTAAAATATACTTTGTAGGACTTATAGCAGAATAGTCTTTGCAGAAGAAAAGATTAGTGCACTAGAATACACAGTGATAGAAACTTTCCAAAATGAAATGCAGAACAAAAACTCAAAATCAAATGAGCCGAGTTCATCAATGAGCTGTGGGACAATCTCAAATGACCTAAGATACCTGTAATCAGAGTCCCCAAAGGGAAAAAGAGACAGAAAAAGCATTTCAAGAATTAATGGCCAAAAAATTTTCAATTTGATGAAACTATAAATCCTAAGATCCAAGAAGTTCAACAACAACAAAAGATTATGCTAAGAAAAGCCAGACCAAAAAAGAGTACATATAGTATAATTCCATTTTTTATATAATTCCAGAATATACAAACTAATTTATAGCAATAGAAAAGATTGGTGGCTTCCTGGGGATGGGGATGAGAAGGGAGGAATTATAGGAAGAAAGAAGGTTTTAGGAGTAATGGATATGTATAATATCTTGATTTTGGTAATGCCTTCATGGGTATACACATAGGTCAAAACTTAATTACTGAAGACCAAGACTATAGAGTTGTCGGTAGTGATGTAGAAATGGTCATTGAGGAATGTGAAGATCTCATCTGGTTTTTATAACACAACATGGTAGTTTTTAACATCCTTCACTGCAGTAGGAAAGCAAGAAAGTAGGAAGTTTTTATTTTTTTATAAAAATAAAAACAAAATGTTTTTACCTCCCAAGATATGTATTAGAACCAGTGTCATAAACTTCCAAATAGTCATTTGTGCAATTGTAATGAAACTCCAGATGAAATTTCCTGAATATCAAATGAATTAGGTGGCCAGGTTGGACTAATATATGCCAGGTACAGTTGATCCCATGAGGGTAGATATTTGGATGGCCAGGACTTTGAATGATTCCTGTTGACTCTGTAAGAATTTCTCCACATGCTGTTAAAACAAAAATAATAATTATTAGAACAACTAACCAATAAGCTACCTAGAATTCAAAATAAAGTAATCTGATCATAACCTCTTAAAACCTGAAAAAGATAAATGTTCCTCATATGCCACGTAAGATAATCTTTTTCTCTTATTAATAAAAATCAGTTAACTCTGAATATGTACTGACTAGGAAATATATTTTTTCTTTGCTTTGAGTGTACTTTAAAATTTTTAGAATGTAGATAGCTACACATCTACAGAGTGTAGATGAATTTTCTATAATTATTTACTTCTGCTATTTACTTTTTCTGTTAAGAGGCAAAGCAGGAAAATGTCAATATCTTACCCAAATCTGCAGCACTGAATTTAGCCATGAAACCATGATTTTCAGTAGAAGAACTTTTCACGAATATGACATAAAGAAAATTGTACACAGATGTTATAAACAAAGGTATGTCTGTGCCACAATATTTTTTATTTTCAGGAGAACCCAAAATGGAACTGCTACCAATCTAAGAAAAAAAAGGGGGGGGATATATTCAAGTTTATTTTGTTAAATATTATTTTGGAAAACTGCTTTTAAGAATAATTATTTCTGAAATTTTTTTATCAATGTCATAAAAATAAATTTTAGTCACCTCTAAAGAAATTCCATACCCCTTAGCAGTCATTCCTCATTTCCTTCAAACTCCAAGCTCAGATTGTCAATGCTGGGTATTTCAAATAAATAAAATCACACACTACATGGTCTTGTGTGATTTAATTTAGCCAGTTTTCAAAATTCATCCATGTAACATGTCATCTCTTCATTCTTTTTTAATGCTATATAATATACCACTGTATGGATATGCTACATTTTAATAATCCATTCATCAATTGGTAGATATTTATATTTTTTCTATGTTTTGTCTACCAAGAATAATGATTGTAGTCACTTAAATGCAAATTTTTTGTGTGGATATATATTTTCATTTCCTTTGGATATACACATAGGAGTGGAATTGCTGGATCGAATGATAGATAAATGGTAATTTCTGGATCAAATATTTAGCTTCTTGTAGAACTTGGAACTTTTTTCCAAAGTGGCTATATCATTTTATATGCTCACTAGCAGTGTACAAGTGTAAAAATTTTCCAATTTCTCTATATCCTTGCCAATACTCCCTATTTTGTGACTTCTTGATTATAGCCATTCTTGTTTGTGAAGCAGTATCTCATTATGGTCTGATTTGTATTTCACTGAAGATTAGTGATATTGAGTATCTTCTCATGTGCTTATTGGCTATTTGTGTATCTTCTTTGAATAAATATATATTTAGATTCTTTGCCCACTTTAAAAATTAGATTGTTTTTAATTATGATGAAGTCCAATTTTTTATTTTTTATTTTATTGTTTGTTCTCTGTGTCCTATCTTAGAGGGCTTTGCCTAACCTAGGTCACAAATACACAGGTTGCTTTCTTTCAAAAGTTTCACTGTTTTAGCTCCCATATTTAGGTCTATTGTCCATTTTTAGTTAATTTCTATGTGTGGTGTAAGGAAAGGGCCTACTTACATAATTTTGCATTTTCATCAAATAGTGCTGAAAATACTATTTTTTTCCTACTGAAATGTCTTGGAGCCCTTTCAAGAACCAGTTGGCCGTAAAGCTATGGGTTTATTTCTAAATTTTCAATTCTGTTCCATTGTTCCATATTTTTATCCTCACTCAACATACTGTCTTTATTACTGTAGCTTTGTTCTAAGTTTTGAAATTGGTTAAGTGTGTGTCTTCCAACTTGGCTCTTCTTTTCCAAAACTGCTTTGGTTATTCTGCATTTCTATATGAATTTTACAATCAGCTTGTGAATTTCTGCAGAACATGCCAGCTGGGACTTTAATAGGGATTAAATGGAATCTTTAGATACACTTGGGGAGTATTGCCAACCGAACAACATTAAGTCTTCTAATCCATGAACACATGGGATGTCTTTCCACGTATTTAGGTCTTTAATTTCCTTTAACAATGCTTCAGGAGTACACATTTTACACATCTTTTTAAAGATGTATTTCTCGGTGTATTTCGTTTTTATGCTATTGTAAACGACATTGTCTCCTTGGTTTCATTTTCAAATTGTCCACTGTTGGTGTACAGAAAAAGCAATGACGTTCATAGTTTGATCTTATATCATACAATTTGCTGAATATGTTTGCATGTGTGGATTCCTTCTAATAGTTTGTGCGTATGTATGTGTGGATTCCTTATGATTTTCTATACATCTTATATATAGATAAAATCATGTTAATTTTGAAGAGAGATAGTTTTACTCTTTCCTTTTCATCCTGAATGTATTTTCTTTCCTTTCCTTGCTTAATTGCCCTAGCTAAAATTTCCAGTATAATATTGAATAGAAGTGGTGAGAACAGACATCTTTGCCTTTTTACTGATGATAAGGGCAAAGGATTTAGTATTTCATCATTAAATATGATGTTAGTTGTGGATTTTTTAATAGATGACATTTTTCTAATTAAGGATGTTCCCTTCTATTCTTAGTTTGTTCAGTGTTTTTATCACAAAAAGATGTTAGATTTTGTCAAATGCTTTTCTTTGCATCTATTGAGCTAATCATGTGGGAGGTTCTTTTTTTCCTTTATTTTATTTTACATTCGTTGATTTTTTAATGTATACCAACTTTGCATTTCTGCGATAAATCCTGCTTGGTCATGGTGCATATTCTTCTTTATATGCTGCTGAATTCAGTTAGCTAGTATATTATTGAGGATTTTTGCATCTATATTTATAAGAGATATTGGTCTTTACAAACTAGTGTTGTTTCATGTAGCTGATCTAAGGATAACATGACATACTGTTTTAAATAATATTCAACCCAATACAAGTATTCAAAGATGTTCTACTCTTACCTCAATATAATCTGTATCACAGTGGGCAGAACTTTCAATTCCAAAGGCAGTGAAGTTGAGAATAACTACTTGGCTTTGGGGCTGGTGAATGGTCCACCTGCAGATTCTTTCTCCTGGATACACGTTAGGATAAAAAGGTGAGCGAATGACTCCTTCTCCAGTTAATTCTCCTCCACAAGCTGTGAATATGAAAATGATAGTAGTGTTTGTTCAGAGATAAATGATTCCTGCCTTTACTTTTATTGCTAAGTTTAGTTCAGCATAGGAATATAAAGGAATGTGTTGTGACTAGTAGAATTTTTTCCTTGGCACTAAAAGGTATAAAATGACTAAATTATTCCAAGAAATTAAAATGTTACAATCAGACAAATTAGAAACTTAAAAATTAACGCATAAATTTTCTTACCAACTTGATAAACAGCTCTGAAACTAGCTCTTACAAGAGAAGCATCTATTTTAAGCCTGATCCATATATGGTTCCTAATGGATTTAATGTGAGGGAGGGTTTCATTGTCACATACTTTTCCAAGTAAGATTTTATCATCTCGGACCTAAATAGAAAAATAAAATAGATCTTTTACTCTAATCAACAAAATAATCTTGGCAATGGTGGATTATTTGGAGATGAAAAAAACGGCAGATTCAGAATAAGTTATAATCTAATTTGAGTTACATATTTATATTTGAAAGTAATCAATGGGCCAATCTTGAGCACAGTATAATTACACTAAATATTAATAACAAACTTAAGCCAGATAAAATCCAAAGCATAAGAATATTTCATCAAACGTTCTCCTAATAACTTCTACAATGTGAAAGCAAAGATAAATTTACAATTTTGAATTATATAGAAAACAGCAAAATATGAGAACATGATATAATAAGACATGCAAGTTTCAGCCAAATCTGTAATCAAAGGAAGTCACAGACTAAACTGCTTTTATTGTTGAAAGAAAGAGACAGAAAAGTAGATAACAGAGAATTAAAAGAGTCAATTTAAAAAAATTGGGAAAACGTATTAAAATGAGAGATTATAAAGTAAAACTAAAAGTAAAACCTAATAAATAAAATACAAAAGAAAGTTGAGTTCAATAATACATTCAAGAATTGTTTTGGGGGTATAAGTTGAGGGATAGAGATATTTAAGATACATCTTTGTCAATAAAGATAAAAGAAAATAAAGACAAAAATTTTTAAAAAGAATAAACACAGATACACAAATCAAAAATGAGAAAAATGCTACAAATACACAGATACTGACACATTCATTTCATATGAATGATAACTCTTTGTACAACTCTATGCTGATACAGCTCAATGTTTGAAATGGCTATTTCCAGAAAAAATATAAATTACTAAAATTACCTCAAGGAGAAGAAAGATAAAATCTGAAGAGACAATAAACCATGGATAAAATTGAAAACATTATCAAATAATTACCTCCCACCTCCCAGAACTCCCAGAATATCCTCTACCTCACCAATTATTTCAAACTTTTAAAAAAGATTTTATTTATTTATTTATTTATTTATTTATTTATTTATAACATGCATGTACACTGGGAAGAGGGGCAGAGGGAAAAGAAGAGGGAGAGAGTCTGCTTGAGACTCCAGCAGACTCCATGTTAAGCATGGAGACAGAAATGGGGCTCAATTTCATGACCCTGAGATCATGACCTGAGGGGAAATCAAGAGTCTGACACCGAACCAACTCAGTCACGCAGGCTCCTCAATTATTTCAAACTTTTAAGGAACAAATATTTGCCATAGATTATTTGTTCTAAGGCACCCTCAAACATTGAAGAAACTTCCAACTAATTTTTCTCAGAACCATCTTACTAAATTCCAACAGATGATACAATGAAACTATGGATTGATCTCACCTATTTATATAGATATAAAAACAAACACAGTTCTAGAAAAACAAATTTACTTCATCATTAGGCTTACGATCCAAACAAAGATAAGAATTTGAATAATGTAAGGTTATTTGAAATTATAAATTACACTCATTGGGGATGCCCGGGTGGCTCAGCAGTTGAGCATCTGCCTTTGACTCAGGGCCTGATGCTGGAGTTCCGGGATGGAGTCCCACATCTGGCTCCTGCAAGGAGCCTGCTTCGTCCTCTGCCTGTGTCTCTGCCTCTCTTTCTCCCTCTGTGTCTCTCATGAATAAATAAATAAATCTTTTTTAAAAAAAAAACTACACTTGTCAATGGATCCATATATTTCCATAGATGTAAAAAAAAATTATCAGTATTTCTTTTTATTAAAAGCAAAACTCTGGGGCAGCCTGGGTGGCTCAGTGGTTTAGCGCTGCCTTCGACCCAGAGCCTGACCCTGGAGACCCGGGATCGAGTCCCACGTCGGGCTCCCTGCATGGAGCCTGCTTCTCCCTCTGCCTGTGTCTCTGCCTCTCTCTGTCTCTTATGAATAAATAAATAAAATTTAAAAAAAAAAGAGCAAAACTCAGAAATTTAGGAGCAAAGGAATATTTCCCTCATACGATAAAGACCACCTGTTTTATTTTAATTTTTTTAAGATTTTATTTATTTATTCATGAGAGACACAGAGGGAGAGAGAGAGGCAGAGACACAGGCAGAGAGAGAAGCAGACCCCATGCAGGGAGCCCGATGAGGGACTCAATCCCAGCACTCAGGATCACGTCCGGGGCAGAAGGCAGGCGCTAAACCACCGAGCCACCCAGGGATCCCCAAGACAACCTGTTTTAAATCAACAGTCAACATCTTATAAGGACCATGAGCACAGTCTATGGAGTCACAAAGACCTGGCCAAAGCCCATGCACTTCTGAGCAAGTTACTAAATCTTAGCCTGGCTCATGGGGTTGTTGAAGCAAATAGATGAAACAATAGTATGAATTCCTTGGAAAAACGTCTTGAAATTTAAAAAAAAAAAGTGAACTAAAGAATAGCTATTGCAATTTTTGAGATTTTGAAAGGTAAAATGCTAGAGATTTCTCACAAAATCAGGAATGATTTCATGAATATAGATCTTACTCCTGTTATATAGAATTATTTTTGGAAGATCTAGCTATCCAAATATTAATTCATTTTCTCAACTAACATTATCAAGGCATAAGTAAGTGCCCAGACCTGTGTGGGTGACAGCGCTGTGGACTGCTCACAAGGACCCTACAACAAGCAAGCACATTTTTCCAAAAGCATGAGCGCCATGTTTGGGAAAGTACAAGAGGCTATATTATTACTTAACACAGTGGTTCTCCATCAGTATCACAACTAGACATTTTGGAAATCCCTGAAAAGACTTTTTGGTTGTTGTTTTAATCAATACTGTAGTGGTTAGGCATTACTGGCAATTAGTGGCTGGTGACCAAAGACACTAAACACCCTGCAGTATAAGAGATAGTCACATACAAAAATTCTCTTATATCTCATGTGATACTCATATAAGTGACAGTTCTATTATTAAATATAAAATCTAGCTCTATTTTATGTACTAAACTCAAAATATTTTTGCCAAATTTTAATAAACACTAAATTTTCTAAGATTATAAGTAGAATATAAATCAAAGGAAGTTTCACGCTTTTTTTTTTTTCCCCTGGAAATCTGACAAGAGTTGGAAACCATTTCAGAAAATGTATTACCAACCTGCACAGCCACATCAGCCTGGGTTTGTATTGTGGCATTCACAGTGATTCAAAGAGAAAACAACTTAAGCCTTCATTTTGTCTTCAAGTGTAGTATGTCTGGGCATTGAGGTTACATCATTTATGAATTTCATTTCAGAATAGAAAAGGGGTAATATAAAAAGTTCTTAAAGGAAACTGACTTCACCCCAAAACCCTGAACTCAAACCGGAGAGTATGGAATATTTCTCCATGGAAATAACCTTTAAACTGAGACTTGAAGGATTATCCAGGCTGAGGGAAATGAGCAAAAAAGGGAAGATTTTAAAAGTCTGATACTCAAAGCTGGCAGGGATATGGTAACACAGTTGCTCCCATCCATAGCTGGTAGAGGGATATATAAATTTCTGGAAAATAATATGACAGTATGCATCAGGAGTCTTCAAAATATTCAGTTTGGGACCTAGTAACTTCACTCTAACACTCTATCATAAAGAAATCATTCAAGATACAGGCAAAGACACAAAGGACTCACATCAAATTTGCTCTATAATTACAAGAATTGAAAATATTTCAATTTCTAATCATAGGAGAGTGATTAAATAAATTATGGTATAGCCATATGATAGAATCTTACACAGACTTTAAAAAATCACATACCTCTTGACTGACACATACCAAGCCAGTTTCTAAGAGCTATAACATGAATTTCACATACTGTCTTAAATTTATGCTAGATATCTCTCTACTCAAACAGCAAATCTTTGAGGGAGGAGAAAATATCTATAATGCCTTTAGCATCTAATATAGAACTTCACAAATAGGTATTTGACAAATGCTTGTTGACTCATTAATTTTAAGGCATGGTATGATGGTTCAATTTTTGTTAGAGACACAAACATACTAGTTCTTGGAAACCAGGAAGCCTGAAACACAGAATAAGATACTACCCTCCTCTCTGATCCTCCAGGGCTTCACACTCCTCTGCTAAGACTATAGTCTCTCTTTTGCATTTTGCCCATTAGAAGATGACATGAAGGAAGAAAAGCAGCCAAACAGCATCAGAGCAAGCTAAAGTGGGCCATTCCCCAGGGCCTCACTAACGAAATTCAAGGATTTTAGAAAGGAGAAAGGCAGCTGCAGTCCAAATGTTTTAAGAGGAACTTATAGGGCTCAGGGGCCCTAAACCTCGAAGGTACAATTGATTTTGGCTGCATTTCTCTGTCTCTGTGGAAATGAAACCTTATTAAATCTGAAAGCCTGTATTCTCTCTGGATCCTGGACATGACAATACCTTAACCACAAATCCTCTGAATGAGACAAATAAAGTTCATCAAATGCTCTAAGTGATCTCAAAATTGTTGCAGCCCAATCTGCATTCTATATATAGGACTTCTGAATTTGCACCTCCCCAACAACAACAACGGCAAACCCTTTCTCTTTTGTGCTTATGCACTAGGATAGACTGTATTATTTTTCCTAATCACTTACATCCCTCCCTGTAAGGGCGGGGGGGGGGGGAGTGTCTAACATCTCCACTCATTACCATGCAACTTACAATGCCTTCCCACGGAGAATTAATATTTATTCTTCCCATCAACTTTTCTTGGCCATTGTGTTTGCTGTGCCCAACATAATGTGGGCAGAAGCCATACGCCATCTCCAGGTAGGAGCCTTGAGAGTCACGGCAGGATTCAACCATTTTTTATTTTCTTTTCTTATAGGATCAAGAGCCTGGGTCCCAGAGACAGATGGGACAGTGTGAGCAGAACTGCCAGTGACCTCAAAACAACATGTTTACACGAACAAAGAATAAATGTATACTGTTATAAGCCATAGAAATTTTCTTTGTTTGTTATTGTTTTAGACTTCTTGTATTGCTACTGACTGTTATTGCAGCATAACTTACAGAAAGATGATTTGTATTTAAACCCATTTTATATTAACAAGGAGTTTTTCTTAACTAGTTAAGTGAAGCCATATCATAGTCACTGATAGAGGCATTGCATCAAATTCATTCTTTACACTGGATCACATTTGCAAAGGAATGACCAGGGCCAGTTCAAAATTCCAGTATTCTACAGACCAGGCCCAGATTTCTCATTGATAACCTTATTTATCCAACTAACACTGATTGTTTCAGGCCCAGAGATGCAATATATAGCCTGTGATCCACAATAATTAGCCTATGAAACAGTCCAAATGGCTTCTGAGTTTTGTATTCATCAGATTGAACTAGTTCTTGAAGAGAAACTACTCATTAAAAAAAAAAAAAAAAAGACAGAATTCTTACAAAGGAACTATTTCCTGTAGAGAAAGCTAAAATAAATAGGGCCAAAAAAACACAGTTCATATGAAATTTAAGAGTGAGCTCTAGAGCCCAGTCAGCAGTAAGCTTTAACATCTGGAATGGATCAGGTCTCAAAGCCACATCTTAATGCATGTGCTCATTTGTTTGTATCTGCTATGTATCCAGATTTGTTTTTATATAACAATTCCAAAAATCTATTTAAAGTATTAAACTTTAATTCAAAACAAACCAAATATGCTGGCACATAGGCTTGGTCCAACCAAGAGCTAAAGACAGGACCCTCCCATGCAGCAGTGTTTAACATCTGGTTTACTGTGAAGCGAGCTTCAGGTTAAAATGTCCCTTAGCTCAATAAAGACTTGATCTTGCAGACTAGTCTTGCGTTAATCTGAGCACAAAGGAGGGGGATGTGGGTGGCCCCACTTCAAATAAGAATGGTGAGGGATAAGAGATGAGAGAAGTCACACAGGGATTAAAAATTATTTCCTTGGGGCACCTGGGGGGCTCAGTTGGTTGAGCAACTGACTCTTGATTTCAGCTCAGGTCATGATTTCAGGGTGGTGAGATTGAGCCCCAAGTCAGGGTCCATGCTGAGTACTGCATGTGCTTGAAATCCTTTCCCTTCCTCTCCCTCTGCCCCTTCCCCTACCTGAGCTCTCAGTAAATAAGTAAATAGATAAGTAAACAAAATCTTTATAAAGAAATAAACAAAAGCAAAAGGAAATCTCTTGTGATTCTGATTCCATCTAAAGATGTGTGGAGATACGGGAATACTGTGCAGGGCCAGTTGGGAGGAGTCGAGTGAGGAGTACCAGGAAGAAGAGGGGGAGGTGATAAAAGATTCAACAGGAAGATAGATCTCCAGTGGTTCAGCTTGTTGTACTTCCCCACATTTCTAATTTTTAATTTCTTCTATAAAATTTTGAAGATTTTACATGGGATTTGAGTTTCATCATGTCTCACATATTTGATAACCATCTAGCATTTCCTCTGTTATTTTCTTCATTATCTTTGATTTCATTTTCTCTTCCCTTCCTTAACGCAGTAACTATTTAAGAATGATTTTATCTATTTCCAAGTATTTGGACATTAAAAAACAACAAAAAAAAAGTTAATAAAAATATTAACTTCTAGTTTCATTACATTCTAAAGATATGTGTGTAATTTCTGCTTTGTGAATTTGCTTGGATTAGCAAGAAGTCAAAATATATCATTCAATGACATTTGCAGAATAGGGACACATTCCCCATATTTCAGACACCAAATTTAATGTAGCTTACTTTTCTATGCCATTTATTTTTGTTTGCTTTCTAAGAAGGAACAACTTCTCCAGAAGTCCTCCTCTTTCCCCAGAAGGCACTTCTCCTTCCCCTTCCTCTATTAATCTCTCTTATGTGGTTCTCCTTCCCCTTACCACAAGTCTTAGCAGGGAGGGGTCAGACAATTCAGGATTGGTCAAGGAGATTCTATTCATTTCTTTCTACATCCTATTTCAAGCCCTAGACTTAGCATCATATAGAACTCTAAAATTATTATTCAGCCTACTACTTGCATTCTCTAAGATTAAAAATTAAACTTTCATTACTTCTGTATGTGTCCTTCACTTATAGTTCTGAGGGCTTAAATCACTTATAAAATATTAATGAGAGGTGCTGCTTTTTATTCTGGAAAGATGCTTCTGCCCTAATCATTGATTTACTCTATATAATTTAAAAGCTCTCTTAGACAAAAACAGATGAACTAATAGTCTTGTTATACTCATTCTTTTGTTACTAGCCATATTACATCACTCACGGGCAACATGTGTTTCTAAAGGAGAAAATTTAGTTGAGAGAGATGTATAAATCCAAGAATTAATGCATAAATGTGTGCTTCTTGTTAAAAAAAAAGAAAAAATACAATATACTGCATAATAAATGTGGTACTGCCCACATTACCACATTTATTATCTTCTGTAGTTAAATTTTATTCTCAAATAAAATGTTTACAGAGCTCTCTTACTGAGCAAAAAGTCTTTCAAAATTATACTATACATGAAAAAGATAAACTAGGCAATAATATCTTCATTTAAAGGTTATATTCACATGGCAAGAAAACAACTGGAATCACATAATGAGAAGATCTAGGACTTTTAGAAGTGCATCTATTCTTTCAAAAGAAATGAATTCTGTTATTACTCTCCCAGATTTCTCTAGAATTCCCTCTCTGCTTCTCATTCTTTCTAAAACTTTGAGTGGTCTTTTCTCTCTTATAAATAGAATTAGTAAATGGCAAAGTCATCTGCTTTCTAAACTACCAAAGTATTTGAAATACCAGTATTCCTTTTATTATTCCTTTGTTTACATAATCACTTTTCAGGTATATCTTTTAAAAATGAAACTACCATTTCAGGGAGCAATACATTGAGTCATAATAATGTCATTTGAATTTGGTTCCAGAATCACTTTCTTCCATACTTTCTGTCTAAAGGTCATGAAAAGAAGTAGATATACTTTTTAAAAAATGGGCTTAGTTCACAAATTATCCCAATAGATAGATATGATGTATTGGCAAGAAGTTGATGTAAGTCAGTGTATGTCTATGTAGATTCCCTTGTAGGTACATCTAAATCCTATTCTAACAATAACTAGAGTTTGATCTTTGTGACCTCAATTTCCTCATTTATAAAATTAAGAATTTAAATTAGACGACCTCTCAGATACTTGCTGGTGCTAAAACTCTGCAAATCGATTATATTCCTTTAGGATGGTCAAGGACATAATAGAAAATCTTTTCAATTATTCAAATCACTATATATATGTGCTGTCCTTCTAATACAGCCCTTGTATTTTCTCCATCAACAACCCCTAAGGGAAATTTGATCAAGACTTTATGGGTGTGTGTGCACATCAGAATGACAATACTTCAACAGCCAACCATGAAAGAGTCTTATCAGCTATCTCTGAAATAATAAGTTCAAGGCAGGAGTTGGACATTTGGCCTAGGAAAACCTAGCATTTTTATAATGTTTTTAATTCTTCAAGCTTATTTTGTCATTCACTGCTTTGATTTATGTTCACAAAGTTTGAAGGAATAGGTAGGGCATCTTATGGAAGTAGGAACTGAAGCATCCAGATAAAGATTTGTCCAAGGTTATATATATCTGATATATATATCATCAAATGACTGAACAAAAATAGGCATTTAGATCAATTAACTCCAATCCCCATCTGGCCACAAAACATTCCCATTCAGTTTCACAAAATTAAATGTTTCAATGCTTTTTTTAAATTATTTTTTAAAGATAACTTTTCACAACAATTTAGAGTTCATGTAACTTCTTGTTGAAATTCAATTAGAATGTAGTGCAAGTCCAGAGAGGGTATATTATTACAGATACTTTGATGGTATCTTAGAGCCATAAAAACCTCATACAGCACCTAAATAGAAGAGCATTCTGAGCGTTTCAATTTCATCTGTCTGAGAAAAGCAATGTGCCTGATTCCATGTTATAGTCCTATCACCATGGAGCCAGATATGGAATTGGGAAATTCACAAAAGCTTCTTTCCTATGAAGGTGAACCACCTTTCATAGTCATAGCTACACAGTTGTGTTTCTGTTCTTATCATAGAACACTACAACTGGAACTAATTCAACTTCCAGCTCCCCTACTCCCCACACATGTAACCATGGGCAAGTGACAACTCCTCTGGGTCTCAGTTTCCTCATGTCAAAATAGGAATAATAATGGTTTTTGTGAAGAGTCAATGAATTTACTCATGTCAAACATGTACCACATCCAACAGACCGTAGAAAGACAGTTATTGTTATTTACTTAATTTATTATAGTATTTTAAAGTCTTAGAATTGCACCTGATACATAGTAAGTATTCTCTAAGTGTGAGCTCTTTTTTTACTGTTCTTAAAGTAAAAAAACAGAGGTTGGAAATTTAATTTTTATTTACATAAAAATATCTAGAGTTGCTCCATAGAATAAAACTTTAATATATGTTAAACTATATTTTAGAAAACATAAATGAATGAATATACACATTTGCCTCACCATCTGATATCAAAATCTATGGATTAAAAAAATAGATTGCTGAATCCAGAGAGGCAGTTCAAGAAGGAAGTATAGCAAGATCTTGAACAAATGAAAAAAAAAGAGAGAGATCTTGAACTCACTTCTTCCTTTGAACACAACAAATCTACAGTTACATATAGAAAAATTCCCTCTAAAAAAGACCTGAAAAATGCCTGAACAAGCTTCTCCACAACAAAGGATAAAAGGGACTACATCAAAATGAGAAAGAGAGGCATAGATTCATTTGCTGATCTTAAAGCATCTGCAGATGAGCAGGAATCTATAGGGATTCCCTCTAGGTATGGAGACACTGGCAAGTACCACTTTTGGCATTCTCCCCCTGCTAGAGTATTGCTGGGCATGCCCACACTTTATGTGCTGTACTCCTTGACCCTGTCTAAGTTGGCCAAGCAAGCTCCCTACTCCTGTGCACCACTACGTTGTGCCTCCCAGGTGGGAGAACATCCCACCCCAGTGTGCCATTCCACCTTAACCTTGCCAGTAATGACCTAGTGAGTCCCCTACCCCTGCATGCTGCTTCACAGTGGCACCACCAAAGCCAGCAAGCCAACACAGAGCACCCAAGGAATGTGCTGTGAGCCTCTGGTTCTGGTGGCCAAGGGGGATTAAGCCTGTGTCCTATGAGTCTGAAACAAATGGAGAGAAAATTCTTGACAGGCTACAACCACCAAGGTACCATATAGACAGCAGACTAGAACACATTCCAAGTCTTGCTGTGAAAACTTCTTATCTACCTGACATGAAATTTTGGCCTGGGGGAGCAGACTTCAGGATTACCACACATGTAGAGGCTACAGAAGTGCTTTCAGAAAACATACACTGGGGGATACCATCTTTATTATATGATCTTGCTCCAGCTCACCAATATCTCCCAGAAAAAAGTTCATATACATTTCTTAAGCTTTGAAATTTGCAAGTGTCGCTAGGGGACACATCTGGATCACTTGGACTAGAGCCAGCAGTGTTTATAATTGAGGTCCCACAGGACCATATATATTTGCATACTTCAAAAGCTGTTGCCTGAGGGTCTAGCTTCCAATTAGCCTGGAACTAGGTGCTGGCTGAGATCCATCCCCTCTGGTACACTCACAGGTTTTGGCACATTCTCAACACCTGAGACCTACCAAGAAATATTCAGGCTGCTTAGCCAATCACAAAGGTTTGAAAGACAACCTTTCCTTAGGGAAAGATTAAATGATAAGGTTTATCTCATATACAAGATCACCCAAACAAGACTGGGAAAGATAGCTGTTATACAGGATACATAGAAGAAAACACAGGTAGATAAGAAAAATGAGGAGACAGAAGGATATGTTCTCAAACTAAGAACAAAGTAAAACCTCAGGAGGAAAAACCTTAAAACAAAGATAAATAATTTACCTGATAAAGAGTTCAAAGTATGGTCCTCTGAAGAAGAATGAATGATAATGTAGTGAAAACTTCAACAAAGATAAAGAAAATATGAGAAAGTACCAAACTCCAGTCATAGAAATGAAGAACACAATAACTGCTCTGAAAAAGTGTATTAAGATGGCTTAACAAATATATAGGATATCATCAAGCAGAATAATATTCATATTTTAGAGGTTCCACAGAGAGGAGAGAGAAAGTGAAAGGATCAGAAAATTTATTTTAAGAAATAATGGCTGAAAAATCCCTAACCTAGAGAAAAAAAGAGACATCCAGAACCAGGAAGGCCAAAGAGTTCCATAGAAAATGAGCTCAAAGAGACTCACATCAAGACATATTATAATTAAAATGTCAAAAGATAAAGATAAAGAGAGAATCTTAAAAGCCACAAGAGAAAAACAACTTGTTCTGTACAAGGAATTTACCATAAGACTACTAGCAGATTTTTCAGCAGAAACTTTGCAAGCAAGAATAAAGTGGCATGATATGTCCAAAGTATTCTTTCAACCAAGAATACTCTACTCAGAAAGGTCATCAAAATTAAAGGAGAAATAGAGCTTTCCAGATAAGCAAAAGCTAAAGGAGTTCATCAACACTAAGCCAGTTTACAAGAAATATTAAAGGGACTTCTTTAAACTGAAAAGAAAGGGCACTTAACACCAGAAAAAATTATGAAAGTAAAAACTTCACTGTTAAAGGTAACTATATAGTAAAGGTAGTAGATTAATCACTTATAAAACTAGTAAGAAGATTAAAAGACAAAAATAGTAAAAAAATAAATAACTGTAATAATTATTGAAAGGATACACAAAATAAAAAGATGTGAAATAAAAAACACAAAATGACATCAAAACCTCAAAAATATAAAAGGTAGTGGGGGTAGTAAAAATGTAGAATTTTAGAAGTGTTCAAATTTAACTTAAATTTGCTACGAACTTAAAATAGATTATGAACCTCATGCTAACCGAAAAGCAAAAACCTATACTAAATAGACAAAAGATAATGAGAAAAGAATCTAAGGAATCTAACGCTATAGAAAGTCACCAAACCACAAGGGAATAATTCAATAGAAGGGGAAAGAAACTAAAAGGAACTACAAAACACAGAGAAAACAATAAATAGAGTGGCAATAAGTACGTACTTACCAATAATTACTTTAAATGTAAATATACTAAATTCTCCGATCAAAAGACATCAAGAGGCTGGATGCATAAAAAAACAAGAGCCATCTATATGCTACCTACAAGAGATTCATTTCAATGTAAGGATACACATAGATTGAAAGTGAAGTGATGGAAAAGACATTTAATACAAGCGGAAACCAAAAGAAAGCTGGGGTACGTATGCTGATATCAAACAAAAAAGAGTTTAAAAAACAATTATTATAAAAGAAAAAGATGGGTATTACATGATGACAAAGGAGTCAATCCAGTGGAAGATATATGAGTTTAGCATTACTATGATACCAAAATCAAAAAAGAATACACAAGAAACCCACTCTAGACTAATATTACTGATGAAAATAGATGCAAAAATCCTCAACAAAATTTCATGTCACAAAATACACTTAATCATATCCCACGATCAAGTGGGATTAACTCCAGGAATGCAAGGATGTTTTAGTATGTGCAAATAAACCATTGTGATCTACCACATGAACAAAATGAAGGATAAACATCATAGGATCATCTCAATAGACACAGATTTTTTGTGTGCATTTGAGTAAATTCAACATTCATTTATGAAAAAAAATTCTCAACTGAGTATGGTTGGAATGTACCTCAACATAATAAAGGCCATATGAGAAGAGCATAGTTAACATCATATTCAGTGATGAAAAGCTTTCAGCTTAAAATGAGAACAAGATAGATGCCCACTCTTGCCATTTTCATTCAACATAGTATTGGAAGTCCTAGCAAATGAATAAGCAGGAAAATAAGACAAAAGATATCCAAATTGGAAAGGAAGATGTAAAACAGCCACTATTTACAGAAGACATGATTTTATATAGAGAAAACTCTACATATTACACTAAAAAAATTGTTAGAACTAATAAATTCAGTAAAGCTGCAGGATGCAAAATAAATACATAAAATATGTTTATTTTTATGCACTAATAACAAGTTATAAAAAAAAGGAAATTAGGAAAATAATCCCTGTTACAATTGCATCAAAAAGAATAAAATACCTACAAATAAATTTAATCAAGTAAAAGACCTATTCATTGAAAACTATAAGACACTGATGAAAGAAATTGAAAAAGAAACAAATAAATGGAAATATAATCCCTGCTTACAGATTGGGAGAATTAACATTGTTAAATTGTCCAGGTTACCCAAAGCAATCTAAAGATTCAATGCAATCCCTATCAAAATTTTAATGGCATTTTTCACAGAAAGAGAACAATCCTATGATCTGTAGGGAACCACGAAAGATTCCATATACCTAAAGTCATCCTGTGTAAGAATAAAAAGCTAGAGGCATCACACTCCCTGATTTCAAACTATACTACAAAGCTAGAGTAATCAAAACAGTATGGTATTGTAATAAACAGACACAAAGATCAATGGAATAGAAAACCTAGAAATAAACCTAACTACATATGGTCAATTAATTTACAATGAAGGAAGCAAGAATATACAATGGGAAAAGGAAATCTTTTCAATAAATGGTGTTAAGAAAACTGGACAGCCCCATTCCAAAAAAATGGAACTAGATCATTATCTTATACCACACACAAAATTAACTCAAAATGGGTTAAGAACTTGGTGTAAGACTGACACCATAAAGACTAGAATAAAACATAGTCGGAAAGCTCTTTGACATTGGTCTTAGCAATATCTTTTTTTGGATCTGATTCCAGAAACAATGGCAACGAAAGCAAAAATGAACAAATAAAATTACATCAAACTAAAAAGCTTCTGCAAAGTGAATAAAACCATCAACACAACAAAAAGGCAATCTAACAAATGGGAGAAGATATTTGCAAATTATACATCAAATAGTTAATATCCAAAATATAGAAAGAAATCAAACAACTCAATAGCAACAAAAAATAATCCAATTAAAAAATGGGCAGAGGATCTGAGTAGACATTTTTCCAAAGAAAATATACAGATAGCCAACAGGCATAAGATAAGATGCTCGACATCTCTAATATGAGGGTAATGCAAATCAAAACCATGATGAGCTATTACCTCACAGGTGGGAATAGCTATTATCAAAAAGACAAAAAATAACAAATGTTGGTGAAGATGTGGTAAAAAGGGAACCCTTGTTCACTGTTGGTGGGGGTGTAACCACTATTGAAAATGATATGGAAGTTCCTCAAAAAGTTAAAAATAAAGCTATAATATGATCCAGCAATTCTATTTCTTAGTATTTAACAAAAGAAAAGGAAACCACTAATTTGAACCACTGCATGCACCCATGTGTTCATTTGAGCATTATTTACAATACCCAAGATATGGAAACAACCTATGTGTCCATTGATTGATGAATGGATAAAGATGTGATATGTGTGTATATATAATGGAATATCACTCAGCTCTAAAAAAGAATGAAATCTTGCCATTTGCAACAACACGAATGGACCTCGCATGCTACAAACTTTCCATCATAAAATAACTAAGTCATGAGGATGTAATGTACAACATGGGGTCTATAATCAATAATTCTGTTTTGCAAATTTGGAAGTTGCTATAAAAGTAAATCTTAGAAGTTCTTATCCCAAGAAAAAAATTGTTACTTTGTATGGTTACAGATCAACAAATACACTTAATGTGGTAGCCATTTTGCAATGTATATAAATGTCAAATCAAAATGTTGTATACTTGAAACTAACATAATGTGTATTTCAATTATGCTAAATATTAATAAATATTACTGTAGCACCATGGTCAATGTACTTCATTTTTCAGCTAGGTCTAGATCTTACACTAAAATTCTTTGTTTTCTCACTATATGTAAAGGAGGGAAGAAGGCAAGAAGCTACATAGGTTTTTCCTGGAAAAATAAATTTGTTCTAACTCACAAAAGCAAACAAAATTGTCACTGCCTCTCTAAGTTTATATAAAATGATTGTGCCCAACAAAAAGTGTTTTGTCTCTCTTGTTCAACACTTTAATTTGTGGCTTGACCAATAATTAAGCAAAAGAAATACCAGGCCAGGCAAACAAAACTGCCTTTTTGTTTCAGATATTCTTCATATTACAACCATTATATACACTTAAATCAGAGTTAAAGTTCTTTGAAAGAGAGCAAGCAGGGCTACTGAAAGAAAAAACTTTGAACTACAAAACAGAAGTCATCCAATGCTTTAACTTAATTCTCTGCCACTGATGATCTAGCTTATATGGGCAAATCCTTTTACTTTTCTGGGCTGAGTTTCCTGGACAATCTATGTAAACTATGTCTTACTAGTAAATCCTATTAGTCTTATCACTTGCCTTCACTGTAGTTATTAAGAATCAGTTTCATAGCTTGTAATTTGGCTTTATTAGGAGTTCCTAGTCTCTGCTTTCATTCTTATCCTTTGCTGTTTCATTACCAATCTCCTGTTTCACCATCTATAGATCTATTTTTGGAAAATTCCTTCATACTCTCTAGAGCAGTTGTTCTCAGACTCTAGCCTAGTCAGAATGACCCAGAGGTCATGGGGGCTTGTAAAACACAGATTGCTGAGTGTACCCCTAGAGGTTCTGATTCGGTAGTTCTCGGATAGGGTACAGAACTGTGTTTTGAATGTCCAGATCATCCAGGGAATCTTCATGCTGCTTGGCCCTACAACTACTTGAAAACCACTATACTATAGAATATAAAACTGTTGATAGGGCAGCCTGGGTGGCTCAGCAGTTTAGCACTGCCTTCAGCCCAGGGCCTGATCCTGGAGACCCAGGATCGAGTCCCACATCAGGCTCCCTGCATGGAGACTGCTTCTCCCTCTGCCTGTGTCTCTGCCTCTCTCTGTGTGTGTCTCTCATGAATAAATAAATAAAATCTAAAATAAATAAAAAAATAAAATAAAATACTGTTGATAAACATCCTGTAAGGGCCACAGAGTAGTAAGAGTTACCTCAATGTGACTCTGAGAACAGCTGCTCTGGCCTTCCAGCTCCACATGGGTGAAGTTGACCTGTATTTGTTCTCCCAGGGGCTGCTTTATAATATAGATGCATTGTCTGTTGTGAGTGAAAGGTCCAGACAAGTCAGAAGACAGAAGACCCTCTGGGTCTGTGTAGTTTCCTCCACAATGCAAATCCGCTGAAGAGAACAGAGAGGAGAAGGGAAAGGACCTGTGAATGGCCATTCCTGTGACCCTCAGGCATTAGATACAACTTTTTTTTTTTTTTAATTTACACATACACACATAATCATATGACTACTTTATTCACCCTGTGTAGGCTTATGTCTCTAATTATATTTTCAGTTTGACACGTGTTTGTGGGATATCCATGTAGTACCTAAAGAAATAGATACAGAGATGTGTTATCTAACTTCTAAGCTAACATCGTCTTCTACAAATTGCTTTTTAAATACATTTATGCTCTCCTTTATTCCAAAAATATTTGAGGCAGTTTATAAAATACACATAAACAAAATCTAAAAAACAAAATATCTAGCTAGAAAAAGGAATCTAATTAAAAGAATAATGAGCAGGATGTGCTCAGGGAAAATCTGACACACACAGAAACAGGTATGGACTCCACAGACCACAGAAGGTTGGCTCTAGACTCAGCCTGAAGCCAGAGTAAATGAAAGGGGACCTTTGAAAAGATGGTCATTGCTACTTTTCCTGATATTGAGACCTGAAAAGTTGTTTTTCCTGTGAATTCTCATCAGGGCACAATGATGTATGTTAAGAACAAAAACCCCAAGAAAAAACTCATAGAGTTTAATTGTTTATCATTGGTTTGTTGGTTTGTTTGAAGGTGTCAACACAAGCTATAAGCATGAAAGCATAGCACTGTCCTTCACATTCATATGCTGCTCTCAATTATCAGATTACTTACAAGGCGATGTTAAGTAGGTGATGTGGAAGCCTTGGTCATTAATCTGGTTGTCAGAATGGAAATGAACTCTGGCAAAGGGACCTGTAGTCTGGAGTGGTGGGACAGAGAGAGTGGTGCAGAATTTCCCAAGACTGGGGTCCTGATACAAAGGACCATCTCGAATCTAAAACGAAACAAAACAACAAAAAAGAATCATTAAGCAAAAAATGGTCAGATTTTGACAAACCTATTCGTTTTACACATTAACTTCAGAAAATCTATCATTTGAAACTGATGGCTCTCAGAGGTTTTCCCATCACATATATCTAACACTCTGTTGGGGTTCACCAAAGGGTAGTTCCCTTCCCCCATCATCCCTGATGCCTTATCTTCTGTCTAAATTTTAATTCCAAGGCTAGATTTATACTTTGAAGTTTTTTCATGAATCTTTCTCAATGTTTTTTTTCCTGTTTTTTTTTTTTTTTTTCCTCAGATGTTTGTTTTAAAATGATAAATTCAGGGGATCCTGGGTGGCTTAATGGTTTAGCACCTGCCTTCAGCCCACGGGGTGATCCTGGAGTCCCAGGATCGTGTCCTGCATGGGGCTGCCTCCGTGGAGCTGCTTCTCCCTCTGCCTGTGCCTCTGCCTCTCTCAGTCTGTGTCTCTCATGAATAAATAAGTAAAATCTTTTTAAAAAATGATAAATTCTTGTAGTTGAGAAAATGAATACATGCAAAGAAAATGGAAGATGGAATGCCAACAATGTCGACTGATTCACAACTTGGTCTAGGTTTTCAGAAGGATCAGATGTGGGAAGGAAGTGAAGTCAGACTGATACAACATAAAAGACAGTTGAATGTATTTTTGAAGTGCAATTGTAGTAGTTAACTAAGTACTGTGATAATGACCATATGACCTGAGAAACCTTTTTTAATTGCTGGGTTTTAATCTCTTAAATAATCATGTTAACCTCTCTATTCTTCTGTTGTAACTACAAATTCTATACTACATAGAACACTCAAACATCAGTGAACAAAATAATATTTTAACATGGCCTATATTGTCCACTCAAATTACTTTTTCTATTGGCAGCAAAGTTATAGGACAGCATTATTCCACTCCTATATTTAACTAGTTCCTTGAAATGTTGTTGACAAATGAGAGGCATTTCAATATTATCAGAATGATTGATACTTTCTATTATATGTGTATCCAGGAATTATGTAGGAACAAAAAAAGAAGCTTCTAATTTTAATTTGTGGAATTCATTGAAATTAATTTTAAAAAAATCCATGCTGTTGTCAACATTTAAAAGATAAGATTATGTTGCTGAAATTTTCTGAAAGGGAGATCTTCTAGCCATTCCCAAAGGTTTTGAATCCATTACAACTGCTAAATTACTAATGACTTTAACTGTAGAGATCCCTGTTTGGCAGCGGTACCTTTCTATCCTTTATGAATAATTTGATAGCTCTCCATTCTTCTCTAATGGACTTGGAAAAGCATATCGTCTTTTATCACTACTGCAAGGAGTACTAAAATTTATAGTGACAAATAAGACAGGAACAACCCAAAAACTCAATCTTCTCAATGATCTTTTCAGTCCACGAATGCAGAGCAACATTTCTGATATACCTACATGCTTATGGCCTTTCAGTATAACAGCCTTTTTTTCTTCTTCTATATTTTAATCTTTTACTAGTGGTAAGCAGGAGGGCACAGACTGACTCTTCTCCCAATGACAATTATCCATATATTCTAACCTCACCCCCTAGCAATCCATTTCAATGCAACTGCTATTATTTTTCTTCACAGAACACTACAGTTAGCTTGTGAAATAATGGATCAGGTTACCAGAGACAACTGAAGCCTTGATTCTGCATTAGAAAAGATACCCATTACTGAGTGTTTCTCCTTGTTAATTCTTCCATTGCCTCCTTAGGGGACTGTCTTCCATGACAGAGAACAGTAAGACAGTCTGTTTCCCAGATTCAAATGAAACCCAGAAGCAACTAGCCGGCACAATTAGGAATAAAGAATTAGCAAGACTTAAAGATATCGGCTGCCTATTGAAAAAAATATCTAACTATTGGTAGGAAATTGTAGTCATCCACAGGTATCACCAAACCATAGTTTCCTGAGTTCTAATCATCATCTCATGATTAGATGATCCCTACCCTGAAGGGAGCCTGATGTAAGACTTGATCCCAGGATCCCGGGATCATGCCCTGAGCTGAAGGCAGATGCTCAACCACTGAGCCCCCCAGGCATTCCTCTAAATATAATTGTTTACCTCAAGATAATCTTTGCTGCAGTCATCATGGTGCTCCAGACTCAAGGTCCCAAAAGTAAACGTTATCAAGAGGTCAGGACTGGTTACAACTTGCCAGACACAATCTCTTCCTGGAGGATAGTTTCCAGGATATCCCGGAGACTTAATAGAACCATAAGTACCCATCAGTATACCTCCACACTCTAAAATAAGAGGGGAAAAAAAGAGAAAAAATAACTTTACATTTGTATACAAGTTATAATTTATGTAGAGCTATCATAGCCTTTACTGCAAGAAGGCAAGCTTTATTGAAATAACCGTGTGGAGTTTGGGATGCCCTCATAAATTAATCAAGACTTTCAGTTTTCCAGTTTGATACAGTAATAAATCTAGAAATATTCACCAATAAATAAATGAGTCATACGTGTGTTAAGCTCTGTGCTTATCAGCTATGACATGGTGATATAATTTTAAAATATAGTGCTGAACTGTCTGTGGGATGAGATAATAGATATATTTTTTCACTTTTTTGTTGTTGTTGTTGTTAAAGATTTTATTTATTCATGAGAGACACAGAGACATAGGCAGAGAGAGAAGCAGGCTCCATTCAGGTAGCCGGATGTGGGACTCGATCCCAGGACTCCAGGATCACACCCTGGGCCAAAGGCAGGTGCTAAACCGCTGAGCCACTCAGGCATCCCCTATTTTTTTCACTTTAAAGAAAATTCATTTCTCTGAAACTTTTTAAAAGTTCTGGTTCTTAAAAATTTCTTTTTAACTCTTAAAAATTTCTGGAACTTCTGTTACCCCATGTCTTTCAACAAACAAGATATGGAATATTACTCAGACATCCAAAAGAATGAAATCTTACCATTTGCAATGACATGGGTAGAACTAGAATATATTACGCTAAATGAAATAAGTCAGTCAGAAAAAGACAAATACCTTATAATTTCACTTCTATGTGGAATTTAAGAAACAAAATAGATGAACATATGAGGGGAAGGAAGAGAGAGGGAAACAAATCATAAGAGATTCTTAATGATCAAGAACAAACTGTGGGTTGATAGAGGGAGGCGGGTGGGGGATGGGCTAAATGGGTGATGGGTATTAAGGAGGGCATTGGTTGTGATGAACACTGGGTATTGTATGTAAGTGATGAATCACTGAATTCTACTTCAGAAGCCAATATCGCACTGTATGTTAACTAACTAGAATCTAAATACAAAATTTAAAAAAGAAATACTATAAAATTGAAAAAGAGATGCTAAATAAAAATCTAGACTGCAGTTAATATAAATTAGAAAAAATAAAATAAGGTGACATTTCAGATATGCAAGATATACGATTTACACAGCTATGCAGGTTACTTAGTCAAGTCTTGGTGCCACGGCAAAAAATGAATCAAATTAGTTACATGATTCTCACTGTTCCTAATAAGAAAACATCTTAATTGCTCAGGGGAAGTTTCCTAAAAGTTAGTCGTTAAAGTATCATATGTACAAAGATTTATAATGCCATAAGCAGAGTAAAATGTTAATGGTGAGCTGGGAAAAAATTTAATGCATAATACAAAGAATTAATATCCCTAATATATGAAGAGGTTCTAAAAAATAGAGACATAAACAAAGAGTTCACTAGTAAAAATTCAACTGTCCTTTATCCTTTGAAAAGATGTTCAGCCTCACTCATAACAAGGGACATACAAATAAAAACCTTGCTAAGATACCATTTCTTGTCTCTCAGAATGATACATATCCAGAATATTGAAAACAATAATGTCTAGCAAAAACATAGGCATTTATTTTTTGATCAAGTAATCATACTGTTAGAAATCTATCCCAAAGATACATTAGCAAAAATACAATAAGACAAATTCACAAGGACTTTGTTGCAGTACAATTTGGAATTCCAAAAGACTGGAAACAAGCCAAATATGCATCAAGAAAGTACTGACTGAAATAGACAATGAATGAGATATCCATGTAATGTACACTATACTCTAGTTCTGGAGTAGTCTCTAGGATATATCAAGTGAAAAAGCAAACTACAAACCAGTGCGTATTGTATGCTTTTTTCAAGGAGAAAATATGATCATATGTTATTATCTGCTTATATTTTTTAATATAAATACAATGTCATCAACAACATTCCTGTAGTAATTTACTAGTAAAGTTTCTAAGAATGCTGTTTGGTAATTTCATAAGGGACCCATCAAGACTCATGGTTTTTAATCTTTTTTATTCATCTAAATTTTATTTTTTTATTTTTTTTATTTATGATAGTCACACAGAGAGAGAGAGAGAGAGGCAAAGACACAGGCAGAGGGAGAAGCAGGCTCCATGCTCCGGGAGCCCGATGTGGGATTCGATCCCAGGTCTCCAGGATCACGCCCTGGGCCAAAGACAGGCGCTAAACCGCTGCGCCACCCAGGGATCCCTTCATCTAAATTTTATTATCTCTGAACACTAAATAGAATTCATTTTAGATTTATTATTTTTTAAAGATTTTATTTAATTATTCATGAGAGATACAGAGAGAGAGAGAGAGAGAGAGAGAGAGGCAAAGACACAGGCAGAGGGAGAAGCAGGCTGCATGCAGGAGCCTGACATGGGACTCGATCCCAGGTCTCCAGGATCACACCCTGGCTGAAGGTGGTGCTAAACCACTAAGCCACCCGGGCTGCCCCATTTTAGATTTATAATTCATTTTAGATTTATATGATTTTCAAAGAATTGTAAAAGTATGATATAATCCCTGGACCTCAAAACATTTAATGTGATCCACAAGTCTAATATTAATCAAGAAAACTTAATAATCTCAAGATTTTGCTTGATTTTTTTTCATGTTCACATACCTGGTTGCTGTGTTTCCCATCTTATTGTAAAACCTCTCCCACTTCTGAAATGTTCAGAATAGAGATGAAAATAGAGAGCATTGTTACTACTGAGAAGTTCATGAGGGAGAACAGAGCCACAGAATCTTCCAAGTTGAAGTGCTGCAGAGGAATCTCCATCATGAATCTGAAGAAACTCATGTGGACAATTGTTCACTGATTCTAACTGGAAAAAGGTGAAAGTGATACGCAATACCTAAAAATGTAGAGGTCACAATACGTTATTTTTCATTTCCATTAACATGAAATTAATTAACATAATGTTAACTCTAAAGTATTTCTCCCACTTAATTAGGAAACATTCATATTAAGTTACCTTTCAAGAGATATATCTATAATTTCTCCCAATTATCCACAAATACAAATGACAATTCTACATATTCAAGAACTTGTGTTAATTGCTTAGGCTTTAGCTAATACCAAAACATATCCAAAATCTTAATGTTAATGAAATTATTTTTAACAGCTTTATTGAGGTACAATTTGTATACAAAGAACTGCACATATTAAATGTGTGTGATTTGATGAGTTTTTGAACATATGCCAACACCTATAATGTCATTATCACAATCAATGTAAATAGGCATATCCAACACCTCATAGAGTTTCCTTGTGTCTCTTTTTCTTTTTTTCTTTTAGTGGTAAGAATGCAACATGAGTTCCACTGTCTTAACAAATGTTGAAGTGCACAATACCATACTGTTAACTATAGGCATTATGTTGTATAACAGATCTCTAGAACTTACTCATCTTGCATAACTGAAACTTTATATCCATTGAGTTGTTACTGAGGGGTTAATGTGATATATTTACCTAGATTGCATTAAACTGTCAAGTCCATTAAACAAAGGCACTTCAAGTGCATAGCTGACAATGTTTCTATACTAGTAAAATACACTGGTTTGAAAAGTATACTTGAATTAAACATTACTGATTTATATTACCATTCACAAGGATTTATACCCTGATCACCTGAATAACCTGTTGTGTGTAAAATACACACAAATGTTCACTGATCCCCAGAGATGCTGATTCCTGGGGGTTCTCTGAACCTCTCAATAAGATACTAACAGATTGATAACCTCAGGTTATAGACTAAGTAGGCATGGTGTATATGTGTGTAAGGTCAGCAAGTCCTCAATGGTTGGCTATCATTAACAGATGAGTGATATCAAGAATGGAGAAGAAGGAAAAAGTAATCTAAAGAGTTCTGAGCATACAAGTAGAAGAGAATAAATATAAAAATTCATTTCTAAGTTAAAACGTTAGAATTAGGGGATCCCTGGGTGGCGCAGCGGTTTGGTGCTTGCCTTTGGCCCAGGGCCCGATCCTGGAGACCCGGGATCGAATCCCACATCAGGCTCCCAGTGCATGGAGCCTGCTTCTCCCTCTGCCTGTGTCTCTGCCTCTCTCTCTCTCTCTCTCTGTGACTATCATAAATAAATAAAAAATAAAAAAAATTAAAAAAAAACGTTAGAATTACAAACTTAAACATAATAATATAATTAATAAAATAATAAATAACATAATACAATTTAAAAAATAAAAAAGGATTTATATGGATAACATCACTTAAGAGAGCCAAACTACTAAAAGAGGTTGTTGAATTTGACTTCCATTATGATCTAAAACCACAACAGCATTTAGCTAATGAGAAAGGATAACAGGGTATTTTTGAAATTCTATGCTGGGGAATTTTTAAGATCTGTTACCAAACATTGCATCATTTTTGTCCTTGAAGCAATTTCAATAAAAATCAAATAAATGTTCATGAACTGAACTATCCTGATTTCTACAAAATTTCGACTGTTAATCAATTTACAAATTATGTAAATTGTGAAGATAACAACATATAAAATCAAAGTAATCAAGAAAAACATGATGAATTTTTACTTTTACAAATCAATAAAAAAGTATTAAAATTTTTTCATAAAATGACTGTTCTTGAAAGTAAAGTGTTTTCAATGTCAGGAAACAGAATTCATGCACACTAAATGGGAGGAAGGAAATTCACATAACATACCCACTGTGAAATCGATTTTGGAGTTCATGCTATTGTGGGGTCACCAGGCCCCAAAGAATCCTCCCATCTCAAGGGAAAAAAATGTGTTGTGACCATTGTACAATGACCCCTGTAACATTAGTTTGCTGGAAAAAGTTCACAGAATTCCAAGGGAAAACCTTATCTATTCAGACATACAAACTTCATTTTAATGAGCCTAGGAGTTGGTTGAGAAATAAATATTTGGAAAAGTCTGAGTAATTAATGCTAGGGATAAAAGCTCTAAAAACCTCAGAGTCATATCTTAACTTGAAGTGTTCATGTCTCAGTTCAGAGTCATTGGAGTTCAATGTCCTGGTCTTGAGTCACTGCATGCCACTTACAAACCATGTAACCCTGGACAAATTCCTCAGCTGCTCCAGCTCCCTTTCCTCAGACATAAAATGAGAATAACAATGACACAGTGTATATCAAGCAATTGGCAGAGAGCAATGGCACAAAGACAGCTTTGATGAGAAAACCATCTTTGTAGTTGTCCCCATTTTGTATAATAACCAACAGAACACTGAATGGTCATCTTCAAACACAACTGTCTCAGGAACAACACAACTTTACAAATTCCTGGCTTGCAGTCAGCCAATCCTTGCATTGAATTATCCATACTGGACAAAAGCACGGACTTTGGAATCAGACAAACTTGACTTTGAAATCCAACTAGTCTAACTATCAGCTAAAAAGTATTTTTAAAAAATTACTTAGCTTATCTTGGTTTCCATTATCTCATCTACAGACTGAGGATACCACCACTGATTTCAAAGAGTTAGTGTAAGTTTTGAGAAAGGTGCATAAAATATCTAGCCCAAAACCTGACACCTAGCAGGTCCTCAATATATGATAGTTGGATTACCACTATCTGTATTTTATGTAATATATACACATATTACATATTCAGGTATATAAATGAGATGCAAATTTGGGCAGGAGATGTTACATTTACCTTTCTATCTTCAGTTCGGATAACCCAGAAGCAGTTGACATCATGGACATAACCAACATCAGGGCTCATATAGCTGAAGCTTCCATCCATCCCCGAGAGGGACCCTCCACAAACTACAAAGGGAAAGAAGATGAATTCTGCTTTACAGAGACTCCGAAAAGGAAGAGGCCAGGCAACTCTAACTCTGCTGTTGAAATATTAGAGAGGTCTGAGTAATTAACACTGGAGACAAATGCCCTGCCACTCTCTTTCTTCTCCCTAGCCCCTTTTCCCTTGGATACCCACCTAAGTCCCACCTCTTGTCTGAAGTCCACTTGATATCTCGTTGTCACCACAATGAACCTCCCCGGCCTCTTTTTGTTTACCCTGGTTCCCATTCTCTCTGCCTCCATAGCACTTGACTTGACCTCACACAACTTAGTTCTGATCTCTAGTTCTTGCCTCTACTCTGCCATTTTGTATTAGACTCATCTCCTCAACCAGAAGATGAACAGATAATATGTGGAGATAGTATTTCATGCTTATTTCTCCACAGCACCTCTCAGAGTTTAAACACATAGTAAAGTCTCAATAAATATACTGATTCAGAATCAAGAGTTATAGGAAAGGGCTGGAGTAATCAGAAGAGGCTTGATGAAAGAGATTGAGGCTTGAAGGTGAAGTACTCCTGTGGGACAGACACATTTGGATGTGAAGCAAAGAAAGAATTTGGAGAAGTCTGGGGAGAAAAGTATCCCAAATAAAGCAACACAGCATGGTGGTACATGGGGTCAGGTGTGAAGATGTCTGACTTGGAAAGGGAGAATTATTAGGGAACTAGTAAAAAAATAAGATTAATTGGATAGGGTAAGGCCTAGCTATACAGAATAATTGAATAACAGTCCCAATCTTTATTTAATGGGCAATAGGAAGTGACTATGTGACCTAGAGTAGGAGGGTGACATGATTTAGTATAATATTATAGGAAAGTAAAATGGCTGAAGTAGAGAAAACTCTCCCTTAGAGAACTATAATACCTTAGCATATTTTGTTTTCAGAATGGACAAAATAAAAATGGCAAATACTAATTTAATTCTTCCTTTGAAGGAAGGTTCGTCTGGCTTAAATTGAGATAGATATTTACTTTGTAAATGCTATACTACTGCTTCAAGGAAAGACTTAGTTGTAAGTATTGGAGTAACTAGACAAGAAAGTAAAAGAATCTGCAGCAAGACTCATTGAGGGATGATCCTTCCAAGGCTGTGAGCATCTGTGATAGAAGAAATACTTAGCATACCTTGTTGGGGAATCTGACAGAGGAATCCAGTCCAGAAACGTGTGCATTCACAACTAAAGGCATTAACACCATCAACACAAGTTCCTCCATTAAAGCAGGGGTTGCTGAGACACTCATTTATATTTTCTGTACAGTTGATGCCAGCCCAACCTGATTCACACTTACAAAGATAACCAGAGACTGTTTCCTAAGGAAAGAAAAACATAATCACCATAAAACAAATGAGCAGACTATAAACATGAATCTACTCAAATAACAAAGAAAAGTAGTGTTCCATGATGTAGGCAGCAGGTTTTGAGCCACAAACATCTTATGATAGCCTAACTTGTAATAATTCATTTAAATGTTAATTGCTAAGTATAAAAGGTTAAAGGACTCACAATGCACTGGCCATTTAAACAGGGGTGGCTCAGGCAAGTATCACTGAGTTGCGCGCATCCATTTGGCCCATAACCATTTCCAGTATACCCCGGGAGACAAGTGCAGAGAGGTAACGAACCTGTTGAGAAATCAAAATAGAAATATAAATACAGATCTCCTGGATTCAGACCCAGTAACAAAACTCAGGCTCTGTTTTCTAGCTAAGACATTGCCAAAGTCAAATCTGCACTTCTCTTGGGGCAGAAATGCCAGGCGTAAAGAGAAAATATCAGAATCTTTTTCTATTTTTTATCTTAAAAATTAGAAAGGCATTACACATTTCTAATAGTTTTTATACAAATTGACACTGGTGTTGTCAGTTCATATGCCATGGTCCTGAGTTGCGTACAAATGTGAGGTACACCAGGGAAAAGGAGAGTTTCTCATGGAGAGGTTGACAGCAGAAAGAGTATGCTTGTGAAGATGTTATCTGTTGCAAGCAGTATACCCATATTGACTATAAATAGGTATTATTTTAATCCACATTTATAGATGAGTACAAAACACAGAAAAATTAAGTGCTTAACTAAGGATGCATAGCTAGAATATTGTGGAACCACGGAGAAGATCAAAATCCATGCAGTATTTTTCTAGAATCCATGTTTCGAACCACTTCAGTATGCTGTTATTTAATAAACAATTGATAGTCACAAGTAGATACATATATATAAGTTCTCTCTATATATATACATATATATTATACACATCATATTTACACATAAGTATTCTTTTACATATGTGCATATATTTATCACAAGTCAGTAAAAATAAAAGTGCTATTTGCAAATACCAAGAGATATGATATATTATTCAATAAATGAAGTTGGAGCACGTATTTGAACAAAAATATCAAGAAAAAATGTCTATTTGATGCCATATATAAAAGTAAATCCCCAAAAGATAAAAGATCTTAATTTTAAAAATAAATGAGAGGACAAAAGAGCAAACACTGGACTCTTTTTAGAGTTCAGTAGGAAAGGCCTAATTCCAAGACCAGAAAATCCTACAAGAAAAGATGTATCTTTTTGACTACAGAGAAATTTTAAACTTCTAAATAGAAAATACAATTAAAATTGTATTTTAATACAATTAAAATAAAAACAATATGCCAGGGAAAATACATGTAAAACATAAGACACAATAAGAGATAATATCCTTAGTATGTAATGAAATTTTACAAATCAATAAGAAAGTAGATGAACAAAGGACATGAACAAATAGAAAAAATAAAGTCAGTAAATATGTAAAATGTATTAATTATTAGTAATCAAAAAGGAATTTTGATTTAGTCAAAATTAAAATAATGAGAAGGTAATTTTTGCCTATAAAATTGACCAAAGTTGAAAAATAACAATAGTATCTATTATTGTCATGGATGGAATACATGTATACCCTTACACACTGTTGATGAGTATAAATTGATGCATTTCTGGAGGAAAATTTAGCAATATACATTTTTTAAACCATAGGAGGTGAAATTTTTCTTACACAGCATTGTAGACACTGTTGGTTATCACCCTAGATCCATTTTTCCCTTCTTTAGTAATGAATTCCTTATTTTAACTGGTGGCATGAGCACCTGAAATAAACTACATTTTCCAGTCTCCCTTGCAGCCAGGGTTAGCAACAGGGTTCAGTCCTGGCCAGTGACACAGGGGAGTTGACAGATGATTGCTCAAAGGAGTTGACAGGTGGTTCTTCCTCCCTTTCTCCTTCCTGTTTGCTTGAATACAGTCATAAATTAATTAGCTGGCTTGATTATCTTGGGAAATAATTGCTATATTAGACCAGACCAGAGAAGAACACAGTCTTCTACATTAAAAAAACCAAATGTATAGTTTTAAATTCCCTTTTGGTTTGAAGATCAAAATAAGAATTTTGAGGATAAAGGATTTTGTTTTTAAATGTTGATTTGTATTAGAGGGTCATATTAAATTACCCCCAATCAGAGAGAGAGTCATCACCTAGAACTGAGGAGCATGATGCTTCTGGGTGGCAGCCTCCATTATTGACTGAGCAGATATCGATGACTGTGCACACTCTGCCATCGCCTTGGTACCCTGATAACAGCAAGAGCAGGGCTTAACAAACAACATAAAGTATATTGAAGAATCCCAGTCCGAGAACCAAATAACATGAACCAGGCCAACCAGAGATCTTCTATCATCAGAACAGAAAAGATAAATGTGAAGTGTCATATACAAATTCCTATCATTAAGAAAAAGGATAAGAGTTGGGAACCTGATTGGTTGTTTCTAATGACAAAAACATCTCATGGGTACATTGTATTTTGGGAAACAATGGAGCTGTAGGCCTGTGATCCACAGAGAAAATTTTTCAAATTCTGCATTATCTCCACAGGCTGTTTCACAATTTGTAAGGGTTTGTTGTTTTGGGGGCACCTGGGTGGTTCAGTCAGGTAAGCATCTGCCTTTGGCTCAGGTCATGATCCCAGGGTCCTGGGATTGAGCCTGCTGAGCAGGGAGTCTGCTTCTCCCACCCCTCCCTGCTTGTGCTCAGTCACTATCTCTGTCTCTGTCTCTCTGTCTCTCTCTCTCAAATAAATAAAGTCTTTACAAAAAGTTTGTTGTTTTCCACTGATATTAAAATATTTTTTATCACTTTTCATAATATAGCTTAACTAACATGCTCTGAATCCGTAAGTTAAATAAAACTTTTGGCACTGCTCAATATATCTCCTTAGACAGAATCATATTTAAAATAGAGCACAAGTGGGGTGCCTGGGTGGCTCTGGTGGTTAAGTGCCTGACCTTTGATTTCAGCTCAAGTTAGGATCTCAAGGTCGTGAGTTCGAGTCCCACATTGCATTTGACACTGAGTGTGGAGCCTACTTCAGACTCTCTCTCTCCCTCTCCCTCTACCTTTCCTCCCCATCCCCGAAAAAAATAAAATAAGGTTGTCAGGAAATTAGGTGTTGCACCTGGTGGACACGCTTGACAGTGGTAAGACCCAAGTGTATTCACACACATGACAGGTGGGACCACAGAACAACCGCCATTATTTATCTTGCATTCATCGATATCTTGGCAACTATATCCATTTCCTTGCCAGCCTAGAAAGATCAGAAGATTTGAAAAGTTAGCTCTATAAACAAGTTATCAACAAAGAAATGCAAATCACCCAAGATACATAAAAACCTGCCTCACTATAATTAACTATAGATTAAAATGAGGTAGACTCTACTCCTCAGGCTGGCAAAAACTGTTTTAAATTCTGGCAAAGAGGTGGGCAAATGACGTATTCACATACTTTTAGTCAGAATTTCAATTAGTGAAATCTATCTGGAAAGAGATCTAGCAGTATTCATTAATATTTTTAAAATATATACCTTTTGACTAACAGTTTCACTTCTTAAAACTTTTTCTACAGAGATAGAAACTGCCTGTATCTACAGATGTAGGCAAGCAGATGTCTATGGTGGAGTTGTGTAATGGGGAAAAAAAAGCAACAACTCTCAATGATCTTTAGCAGTTTGGCTGAATATATTAAGACTCATCTATACCACTGAATACTAAAAACTATTTTTAATGACATGCACATATACATATATTAAAAAATTTTCCCATATACACTTTAACTAATAACATAAAATTTTAGAATAATATGCAGAATATGATCCCAATTGGGGTCAAGAATTTTGTTTTTTTTTTTTTATTTGTGTATGTGTCTATGTATTTGTGTGAGTGAAGGAAAAGGAAGAAGAAAAGAGAGGACAATTGCTAACAGTGGTCTCATTAGGAGGTATGGCTGAAGGTGAAGAAAGAGGAGCATTTTAGTCTAATATTTCTGTTGAAATCAATGGTAATAGTGAGTTTTATTATCTTATTCAAATGATTAAAATTATCATAAGAATATTTTAAATCTTCTAAATTTTAAAAAATATTCATTTCTTTCATCTAGGTGGAGTCTCCTTCTAAAAATCTACCTATGAAAATTATACTATTTGTGGGTGAAGAATGTGCAGAAGAAAGCTGAAAGGAACTATGCCCTGATGTCCATGATGGTTCTCTGAGCATAAGACTATAGGTATTTTATTTTCATATTTTTATACTTTCTTTATACTTAATACGCAGCATGTGTTATTTTGATATGCAGGAAAAAATAAGGTGATTAACAGGAAAACAAAAAAACTTTTGTTTCTCTTTTTTTTCCTTCATGATAAAAGCTCGATATAGCTCGAACAATTTATTTTTCTGATTTCTAGGTTTTAAAGAGTGTCCCTGGCAAATTACCTTCAAGAATGTGGTTATTTGTAAATTTTATTTGCCCCTGAAAACCTAGAAGGAAAAAGCCTTTATGTGTTTTTTTTTTCAATTTCTTTCTACAGATTTCTATGAGATCTGAGCACATAATGTGAAGAAAGTCACTAAACCGAAAGTCACTAGAGGAAACAACAGGTGTGTGGGTTCCTTTGACAAGACAGAACAATGAAGTATTCAGCAGCCCAGCTCATATCAGCAGTCAGGCAGACCGGGGTTTGAATCCTGACTGCTTATAAGTTATGTGACCTTGGGCAAGTTATTTACCTTCTCCAAGCTCCATGTTCTTATACTTTAAAGTGAGAATAATACTAATTCCTAACATTTCTTGATTTTGTCATAGTTGCAAGAATTAAAAATGGCCTAGAACAGTCTCTCAATGAGATTTCCATAAAAGAATTATATTCTTATATGCTCCACCTTCCAACCACACACAAGGAGTGCCAGTGGGCCTTGTAGACTCTCTGAGGTCTGGTTAATTGCTGACCGGTGCACCTAGCACAGTGCTTTGCCCATAGTAGGCAATCTACAAATATGCATTGAATGCATAATGATGATCTCATAGAGAGAGAGAGATGAAGTGTAGACTCAACCCTAGAGCCTGTCTTCAGTGATGTGGCATGTGACCTGACCTGGAGGTTTAGTCTCTGTGGGTCTGAGGCTGGAGCTGGACATCCCTATTTACAGCAAGATCACAGGGTCTTCCAATGACACACTCAGGTGAGAACAACTGGACTCCAGAGGTGACACTAAGAGGTGAAATAATCTGCCCAAGTTTGTAAACATCTGGCTAGTAAGGAAGGTAGGGCTAGAGCAAATCCAAGTCACCTGACGGTCATAGCAATTGGGTGTTTGACCCTGCCCCCAGTACTTGACCCTGGCCCTCTGATTTCTGTTGGTGACTTATTACAGCAAGAGGATGGTCTGCAGTAGGAGTTAGTGAAATAGGACATGAAATGAGATCGGAATGCTTCCTGAGAACAGTTTACTTATCTTTTGGCAGTGGAAGGAAATCTATTCTGGCACCTGCCCTGACCGGGCGTGGATGAGTACACATACCTGTCGGGCAGGCCCCACAGTAGAAAGAACCTTGTGTGTTGAAGCACTGCACAAGAGGTGAACATGGTGCATGCTGGAGATTGCACTCGTCTATGTCCAGCACGCAGGCTGAGCTATTCAGTGGGGATGTCCACCCAGCATCGCAGATGCAGTTGTACTTGGGCTGGGAAGATGACAACAGTGTGAATCAAGGCAATCAAGAAAATGAGCAAGAAAGCCTTTGAAAATCTCACCAAGCCCCCAACTGTTTATCCTCCAGCATTCATTTCCATAAGCCCAATTGAGTGGCTTCTCTTTTTCTCCCCATATGATTAAGCATTTAGACCAGACCATGCAGAAAAGAGAAACATCTTTATTTCAGAGTAAGGAAAACCTATAATTTGCCCCAAAGATGCCAGGGAAAGAGCAACAACAATCAAGAACTGTAAGTCAATATAATTAAAGTCAATCCACTCAGCCTGCTATGTTTTTAGAGGGAAAAACACCCATGGAGACACAGACCTTGGAAAATCCATTCTGTTTGTTTCCTTTTTGAAAGTCTCTCTTTCCCCTCCCACCCACTCCCTCCTCCCACCATCACTGGAAGGGAACCATTTTCCATCACATGAGTAGGAAAAAAAAATAGAACTAAAAATAAAGACCCAAAGGTTTCATACAAGGCCGAGCAGGCCAGGGCTGGATGATCTTAAAGGTCAGGAGTCAAGGTTGTCAGGATCCAAAGCCCAGGGGGCACTCAGGGAGGTGGCTTAGAATCTGCAGCATTCAAAGGTACTCCCGGGCCAGGAACAATCCAGATTCCTTAGAACACCATGCTGCCACCAAGAACGGGCCTCTGGTGTTCCCATGTCTCATCACTGTTATAACCCACAAGGCCAAGAGAAGGTTATGTCTTGCAGATTTATGAAGGAATAATAAAAATGGTAGTAATTTCTATAATGATATCACCTCTGAGTCCAGGTTTCTGTTTATTTATGAAAAGCTCACATCTTTTTCTTCACCTGTGCCCAGCTTCCTCCCTGCAGCTGTCCAGAGCTGTGCTCACACACAGACATGCGGGAGGAGGAATGAATAACCATGACTCCCTCCAAGGAGCCACATTCTGGGAGGGACTCACCTCATCAGCCTTCACTCGGACTAGATCCTCACAGATGCCATGGACACACAGTGCCTTGGAGCCCCCTTCACAGTCATCATATTTTGATGCACACTGGGGGCCGTGTGTCTCAGGTGAGCAGAGACAACTGTTGGTTACACACGAGCAGAATGTTAGGGCTTGTGCATCAGAGCAAGTGCCTGTTTCTTAGCATTAATTTAAAAAATAATAATTCCAACTGTAAGTCAGTGATATTCACGTGGAATCATAAACCAGAAACCAGATTCACTCTGCTCTGCTTCAAGCAGTGGACTGAGTAAATGTGTTATCTCTCAAATATAGTATGAGAGGTGTACAACTTACTATCTGGGCAAGACTTTCGCCATAAATTCTTCTGGTATCAGGTCATCAAATGGCACTTTCAAAGGTCAGGTATCCATAAACTAAAGGGGATTGAGTTCATTCAGGTTGGTAAAGGGAGAGATCAAGTCCATTCATTGTCCCTCTGACTAGACCCACCAGTAAGCACAGATGACCTTGACTGAGCTGATAAATTCCCAAACGCTCTCTGGGATTGTATAACCCCACAAGCAATGGTATAGTAACATCTCAGAGAATATGATAATTATCATATTGCAAAGGGCAATAGTTCTATCCATAAGAGATGCGGTTAACACAGAAACATTTCTTTCATAGCCACATTTTAACTCACAAATGCAATTTTACATAATGCCCAAGCTTGCAGTGGGTGTTTGGTTATGAGAAAGTTTCAGTTCAACAATAATCACATAAACAAAGTTGTTTTAAACTATTGTAATCCTTAAAATTGCTGAGTTAGCTTTCTATCTGTGCTGCAGCTTCAGAGGGAATGTGGAAGTTATGAGAATGGCAATCTGGGGCAGGGAAGGAGGTGGAGAGGTCACAGAGCCTAAGCTTATTTATCTTCACATGTTTGAGCACTTCTCCTGGAGTGGAGAGCCAGGCCCAGAGGTCACCATTTGCCTGCTTTGAGCAGCATTGGCCCTCAAAGAAAAAGCTGACCATCAAGAACAAAGGTCAGAGACAAGGAAGAGGGAGGACCTGCATGGCCATGAACTACTTCCTGAGTGTTCTGGAAAGGGGCCATACTATAAGGTAAAGAAGCTCTTTTAACAGTCCTTGCTAAGGCACAACATCAGCTGATGCCCAAAGATGAAAACAAATATGTAATTGACATTGCGAGGAAGGAGAGTCTGGCTATTTGAGAAGCATCAAGAACCACGCTCTGGGCACAGAACTTGTACCCATGGAGAGCCAGAAACAATTGCTGGGATAGCACCTTTCAGTGGGTTCTGAGGAAGAGATCACTGAGTGTGGCCAGAGAAGGAGAGTAAGAATATGGTACCATTCAGCCACTTAATAAGTAGAGTTGCCAGACTTGGTAAATAAAAACACAGGACACCCAGTTAAATCTGAATTTCAGATAAATGAATGCTTTTTGGTATAATTATGTCCCGTGCAATTTTTGACATCAATATATAATTGTGTAAAATCTGTTCATTAATATATTACACTCATGATCATTTCAAGGTTGCCTTTCTTATTAAGACAAGATCATAGACTAATAGCAATAGATGATTAAACTTTTAAAAATGTTTTCAACTATTCATTCCCTATCCATAACTAGTTCTATTCCTCTCATCTCTCTTTTTCCATACTCTCCCTCTCATACCCTTGTCCCTTTCCTCTTTACTCTCTCATCCTTACACAGAATATTCTTTCAGGAAATTTCATTAGACTTTTGGAGACTATAGAATTCTACACTATTTCATATACATATTTGAGCATTTGATCCAGGTAGCTTCCTTGCTAAAAGTTTATTGTACCACCACTTCCACTCATCAAAAAGATTTTTTTAATCTTTAAGCCAACTTTACTACTTTCTGAACCTATCATGTAAAGAGGTCTGAGTATTCAAAACCCCATGGGACAAGACTGCTCAGGTTTAAATCCTGATAATACTATTAACTGTTCACTTTAGGCAATGTAATAACTCCCTCTGCCTCCATTTCTTATAATAGTGCCTATCTATGAGTCCTATTTTCACCTTGGGGTCTCAAGACATTTTCCGGTAGGAAGTGCTCAGGAAATTGTGCTTCTCTTATCACTAAGTGCTTTACTACTGGAAAATGACTTTACGATTTGAGAGGAGAATCTGGTGAATGGACCTGCAATTAAATTCTCTCTCTCTTTCTCTCCTCCTTCTCACTTAGAGATGAGTGAATTTTCACCCTACACTTTTCTCTAAAGAACTATAAAGTATATATACTTCTTTCATATAAATGTAGCTTATTGTGAGAAGACAGAAGGAGGAAGGCAGTCAAGTATACCATCAGCTTCCTTGCTAGGATCCTCAAAGGCAAGTATTAATCCCATTTTACTGCAAGGCTCACATTGCCCAAGGCCACAAAATGAGAAATTGGCAGAAGATGAATTAAAACCTAGGTCTGTGTTACTTACTCTTCCACAAATGTTTTTCTACATCACATTCCCATATTCTGAAAGGTAGTTAGTTGAAGACTTTCTTTACTTTTTTATTTTTTATTTATTTAAATAATCTCTACACCAAACATGGGGCTCAAACTCATGACTGCAAGATGAAGAGCCACATGCTCCTCCCACTAAGCCAGTCAGGCACCCCAAAGACTTTTCATTTTTATGTGTCTTTTTAACCTAACAGTGTTTACATGCAAAAATATATTCTCAAGGCATCTGGATATGTCCTTTAAAGAAAAAGAGTGATAAATTATATACCTCCCTGCAGAAGTCAGCTTTGTAATGATTTAGGATTGCTAGTTTGGTTCTGGCAGAACAAAACTGGGCTTTTCAGTGTTCAAAAACCCTGCAAGTGCATTTGGCAATTGAAAAGTGGTCAAATACAGTTTCATAGTCATAGTTTAACTTATGTTAGAGTCCATGGTTCAATATTAACATAACTGACTGAAACAGGTAATAAGCTTAATACCTAACTACCACTGAGCTGAAACCAGATTGACCTCATCGCTCACGCTCTGCATGTTTTAAAACCCACCAGTGATGACAGTGGAAAGAAATGAAAAAAATATGTGAACCATCATTGTGTTCTTGGAGAAAAACAAACAATGAACTCAACTTTCGTTTCTAGAAAGCTTGTAGATCTGAGCCCAAAGTATCCACCATCCACATATAGCAAATTTGCATCATAAGGTCTGTCTTAAATCCAAAGTAAGCAGGAGAACAAGATGCATCAATTCTTCAGACTAAAGAGGCAATAACAGCATCAGGAAGTGGCAAAATATTATCTGCTGGCTGTGTGAAGCAGTTAGGAGCAAGACCTCCAGCCACAGGAATCAGTGGAAACAGACAATGGTCTCCTTGCTCTAGTTTCATTACTGAGAAAAAATTTTTTCCCAGAAAGTTTCCTATGAAACAGGGCTTCCAATTAATTAGTATCTGCCAGTGCTTTATCTTTCAAAGGTCTCTATAATTAGGAATCATTAATCCCTTTAAATAAAGACTCCTTTGTCTTCCCAAGTAACGGGTTCCAAGAGGTAGAGACTGAGAGAGACCTCAAACCCAGAGCAAACCTGTTTCTGTGACCACATTTCTGCAGGTCCAGATTATTCAACATTGGCTCATTTTCCTTTAACGAATGTCCATGGAAGTTTCCTGAAGGGGTTTCCAGCCTCAGGGAAGCTACTGATTAACGAGCATTTAATCTCACATTATTAATGGAACACAAGAAAGTACCTAAATGTTCTCTGTTTCATTTCACAGATTCCACAAAGCAAGCATTTAGTCTTATGTTCATGTACATTTTTCTATTTTCTGTTATTCCTCCAAAAAGTCTCCATCGAATGCCTGAATGAGAATATTTAGTTCACAGATATCAATTGGAATTCATGGGGCTACATAAATTATCCTCATATCCAGAGGAGAAAAAATAGATTTAAATGATGGTCCTTAGCTGTCCTCCAGAAAATCTATTGAAACCAAAACCATTTCCAGAGTCAGCACAATGAGCCCTTGGGTTTTTTTGTTTGTTTGTTTTTTGTTTTTGTTTTTGTTTTTACAGGAAGGTACAAAAGAGAATTCAATATTTCTCATATGAAGTTGAATCTGCCATTTGGGCAGCTCCCAACAAATAAAAATGGTTCTTTCTCTTTCTCTCTCATGATTTTACCTAGAAAAGGAACTCTAATCCTTGACATGCAGCAAATAGTTAAAAAAAATAGATTTTTTTTTCTTTTCCATTTTGCAGGAGTAAAAGTAATGTGCTGGGGGGAGAAAAAATCAATTTTGGCTTGGTCTTTGGGTCTTATCCCACCTGCTGCATATCTTTGTTATTCTGTTGGGTTTCAAGACCTGGAGGGCAGTGATGATAAAGGAAGACCAGGTGAGAGATCTAATCTCCAGGACATTCCTCGATATCAGGAAGGCAGGAAAGTACTAACTCTAGAACTCATTTTCCTCCAGTATCTCTGAGCAGCAATTCTCATTGATAAGTGCCCATAAACAGAGATCGGGAGATAGTGCTTTCAAGGGAATGAAAGATTAGACCTGCATTTTGGATCTAGCTGAAGCTTGAACGCTCATAAAAGCAGACAAGGATCAGGGAGTTCACTAAAATGAGAAACAAAGTCCTGGAAGCAAAAGTCTCTTTAATAACATAATACTTAATTTAAGTCAGAGGTGATTGATTTTGGTTTTTTTTGCACAATGAACAAAGCTCATGAAAATATCTATCAGAAGTTTGAATGAATTCACTTTATGACTTGGAGTGAGCAAAAATTTTTAAGATCAGATCAAAAGAACAAAAGTATCAATTAAATTAAAGAGAAAAGGATTGTGACTGCTTTTTGAGAAAACTGTGTTAACAGATGACAAGGAAATAATGAAATTACTGCACTCGGTTTTGTTGGAAAGAATAGAATGGATATTGTTACAAGGGAATGGGAGAATAAGATAGCAGAGACATTAGTAAGAAAGCAAATAATTGCTCTTTACTCCAGTGAGATTATACCCCTGTGTATTGAAAGGATTTGTTCATGTTACAACAGAATCACCGTTTCTACCTTTTAAGAATCACACAATATAGGAGACCAACCAAAAATGGGGAGAGAAGAGAAGAAAGAAGAGAAGAGAATGGAAGAGGAGGGAAAAGGAAAGGAAAGAGAAAAGAAAATAAAGAAAAACATTACCTGTAACTCCCTGCTGTATTTTCACATGTGGCTCCATTCTGGCAGCCCAAGGGTGTTCCTGAGTAAATCTGACATTCATTCACATCAACTGAGCACAGAGGGCCCTGAATTCATGCAAAGAACAAAGTCAGGTGCCCCAGGTCACAGAAGCATCTGGGGCTAATATTTATAGGATATATTCAAGGATATATGCACAGTAAAGAAGACTTCAGTCAAGGGAGATATAATCACAATAATGCTAATACTAGTATCCAGTTATCCTTCCTCTTGAACTCACATTTGGCCTAAGGGAGCCACAGAGCTCTTGGTAAAATCATGCCAATCACACAAGAAGAATCCTTATACTAACAAATCCTCATGTTACTATAAGGCTATGCCTGGGAATAGTCACTTAATTTTTTTTAATGCACATGTCAGAAACATTTTCACCATTAATAGAAAAGGGCAAGAAAATTTACATTGCTCTGTCAAGATTCATTTAGTACTTTCAGTGCTGAACAATTTAAATTCATGCTAGCCTAAATGTCATGCCCTTCCATATCATTATACAGGCAAGTGAACCCTTCCTTCTGATGGCTTAGTGTTCAGTGGGCTATGTAGTCATCTTCCCCATTGTTTGGATTTTGGCATACATGGTGTAATTCATTCTGATTTGGGAGACCGCAGAATCCTAGAAACTTTGGATGGGGGAATTTAATACATCTGAATGAATCCAAAGAAACCACTGATGCTGACTCATTGTCATTTTTAACCAAAGACCAAGTGACTTACCTTCCATTGTGAGGGACAGATACAGAAAAAGGAATCATGGAGATTGAGGCAGGTTCCCCCATTTTGGCAGGGGTTGCTACTGCAAACCTTTTTGTCAACTGTCTGAAACAAAGACAGGATAGTCAGCAAGACCAGTGAGCTTTCAGCAGGCAGAAAAAAAAAAAAAAAAAAAAAAAAAGCATATTTCACTATAGGTGCTCATGTGGAACTACATTTTACTCCTAGGCAGGAGAAGGTCATCCTCCAGACTTTAGATCAATTACTTAAGTTCTTCAGATCAACTCTTTCATGATAAAAACAAAGTGTTTCACATTATCAGTCCTATGCATTTTCCTTCCCTACTTACAAGCATTTAACCAGGGTGGAACGAGGCACAAGGGGAGAAGATGCTCACTCTATTCTTTGGAAAAGCATTGTTCACCTGAGAAATATATGCTGCTGGACAAGAGTAAAGATTTCAAGTTGGGAATAATAATGGACATTCCTATTGTACTAAGAAAACAAAATGGGAATTCCGGTTCTTTTGCTGCTATTCTCTTTGGTACCTCCAGATAAGCATTTGAAATCTGATCATCTTTTACTGCCACCCCTCCTCCCGTGGGTTAAGATGACTGAACTCTTTTCACTCCAAGTAAGTACCTTTGTTTGAAATGTGGGCTTAGATACACCCTCCACTCTTGTGCTCACGTGACTACTTTTCAGATCAGAGTCATGAACAGACCTGCTTTTGTCTACACAACCTGGGGAATCTTACCATATGTCAGCAACTAGTTCCAATCTCATAAGCTTTGTAATGCCTTTGGGGGCAGAAAAGCTCTTTACAGAGAACGAGTGGTTATACAAGAAAAGCTATTTTATTAACTTTGCCTAATTATAGGAATTCTCTATTTTAAGAGTTAAAATAGGGCTGAAAAATAAAATTTCAAAAAATTAAAATAGGACAAATTATTCATTGCATTCTTTTTTTATCCAGTGACTCAGAGAGAAACTCATGTCTGTTCCCTTCATTTTACAGATGAAACAGAGCCAGAGGGTAGCCAACTGACTAAGCACCATTTATTGCCAAACCCATCTCTCTCTTTTGTCAAGTGAGGTGATCATGCATGTAGGGGTCTCTTTCTGGACTCTGTTTTCTTCCATGATCCATCTATCTTTGTGCTATTACCACAAATAGTACTGTTCGTCAGAGGACACTATTATAGAAATTGACCACAAACTCATTGGAAGTTTCTGGCATACAAAAGCAACATTGTCTGAGGCTTTAAAACATGGAAGCCTGTGAAGGCCCAACAGAAAGTGGAATCAGTAAGCAGTGGGGAGGAAGACACTGGGGAACCATGGTAGCTATAGTACCCAGAGAGCACTTGTCCCATTGGAATGCATAAAAAGCACTTATATCCAAAAATCATTTTAAATTTCTTCCTGGGGGTGTGCTGAGTGGAAGTCTGAGGTCATTTGACTGTGGACTCCAGTTTTTGACCTTTGGTAGCAATAATGAAGCACTCTAGGAGACTGGAAGCTAAAGTACAGTGTCTTGCTCTGGAGGTATAATTCCTTGCTTGTTTTCCTTCATTCAACTACTCCACAGAAAAGATAAAAACTGAGGAACAATTTATTATCAAAGTCAGGAAAAGGAATGCATACATGAACTTGCTCATTAAGTTTAAAGCATCAAAAAAGAGGACCACACTGGAGGCATAATCACAATAGATCCAGAATATTAGAACAGGGATTCTTAACTTGGAATCTCCTAACTTTTATTCAAAATTTTTAGTATGGGGACATTCTGTTTATTTCTCTGGGTAAAAAGTTATAGCTTCCATGAAAATCTTAACACCAGCCAACCTCAAAACAGATAAGAAGTCTAACATTACAAGGACAGGTTTATAAGCATGTACTTGTAAAATTATGGAAGGTTTACTCTAAGAAACTGCTCAGATTTCATTACCAGTAAATGTACTTTTAAGGAAATTTGAAATATTTTGTGAACACCCCCAGCATCTATCTGAGTTTAATGTTAGAGAAGTAGCATGGCTTGGCTTCCTTCCTTCCTTCCTTCCTTCCTTCCTTCCTTCCTTCCTTCCTTCCTTCCTTCTTTCCTTCCTTCCCTCCTTCCTTCTTTTAGAAAGGTAGGGGAGAGGCAGAGGACAAGGGAAAGAATCCCCAAGTAGACTCCCCCACTGAGCTTGGAGCCTGATGTGGGGCTGGATCCCAGGATCCCAAGATCATGACCTGAGCCAAAATCAAATTGGCTCAACCAGCTGAGTCACCCAGGTGCCCCAATGCATTGTCTTTCAATACTCACTCCTACATGCCAGAATCAGCAAGTTGGGGTGTCACTAGCTAACAGGTTAAGCCTGTATAACACGGGCAAAGAGTAACAATGTCAGAGGAGGAGGGTGTGAACCTCTGAACTCAGAGTCAAAAGGCTTCACATGCCCACATGCTTCACAGGCCCAGTGACCCGGGGCTGGTTACTTTATCTGAAACTCAGATTCCTCATCTGTGTCCTGGGAAGCATAAACCATGTGGAGAATTAAATTATGGGAAAAAGCAAAAGTCCTTGATATGGATCATTCATCTACCTTAAGATAAGAATGCCAGCTCCATCCATACTTCTAGTGTATTTTCAGTGAAAGATGTCAGACAAGTAGTAGTTATAGGACCTACCTGCTGTAAGCTTTGAAATTTTCTCTCCAGATCCACAAGCTGAGCAGTAGGGAAGAGAATATCAGTTAGCATTTCACATGTGATATTGTTCCTTGGCATATTTTCCTAACACCCTCCACCGGGGACTTGCTTTGTCTGTTAATTCCTTTTTTATTGCTTTTTCCTTCCTCATTTCTCTTCCTTCCTACTCCCTTCTATCACATAGATTTTTTTTTAAGGAATTTTTTAAAAAAGGAAATGCAACCCATTGATAAGTTGACTCATTGCTTTTCTGCACACAATTCTGGGAATTTTCATAAATGACAGTGATTCATCCACTTCACCAATAAGAAGGTTCTATCAGAACCTGGACAAGACCTACTTATGCAATGAGCTCTTGTCACAGCATTACAACCTTCTGCCCGTCCCCTATTAGACTTGTGTCATCAAACTGAAAAGTCCATCATCACAATGCTAAATTTCTAAAGAGGACCAAAAGCTGGTATGTCTTCTGCAAAACAGTTACTTACAAAATTATATTAAGAGAGCCCATTTGTGCTGATGATGCAGATGTCAGACTTACCTTAGAATTAAGCTGATGGATTTGACTTGAAATATTTTGAGGCACATTGACTGCACTCCTTTTTAAATCTGTAATATCCTCTTTGTTTTTCTGGATCTAATTTCAAAAAGGAAAAGGAGGAGGAGGAGAAGGCCAGTGACAAAGTCATGTGTATGTTATCCATGCAAAATTTTCTGAAGTTGAGTACTGGTCTATTTGAAGCACTAAGGTCTTGCCCATTATTGTAGAGATCAAAACAATACTATGTACATAGTAAACATTGGACTAACATAGCCATGGCATAATTTTATTTGCCCTTTTCAGGAACAAAACATCAAGGTACTTTCCCTTTGCATTTTTTCTCATCACAGTTGAGAGTGCTTGTTAAGAGGCCTAGCTTGGAATCAGACTGCTTGGGTTTTAAATCTTGGCTCAGTCATTTCCTGGGTGTCGTTGGGTAAGCTGCTGCACTGCTATGTGTTTCCCTTAATGCCCTTACAAATGGGGTGATAATAAAGCCAAACTTGTAGGGTAGTTGTGAGGATTCAATGGGATAATGCACACCAAGTGCTGAGCACACTGGATAGCCCATAGGAAGCTCTAAATAATGCTAGCTTCTTACATTACGACTGATACACCAGTGTGATACAGTAATTAATGGACACTGAAAACACTCAGTGCGACTGGAGAATAATTGGCCAATTCTGTTCTCTGGCACAAGTAAACTGGTCCCATCCAAACCTTTCTCTGGCCCCTCTCCTCTAGCTCCTCTTGTAAACGAGTCCCAGTATGACCCTATCTCTAGATTAGAGGATATAAGCCCACACAATCAGGCATTTCCCACTAGAATTCCTCCTTCTGCCCATCACTAGCCCTAGGGTGTTGCTCTTCACAGGACTTACCTCACCTACAGTTACATTCCCTGGGCTAAAGATATAAGGGACAGATTTGTATAGACCTCTTGAATTAAATGACTGTATATGAATACACAAAATTACTTCCATATATTTCCATTGTATTACCTGATGTAAGCATTCACCAAGGTCTTCCTCATTTAATTTTATTTTTCCCAGGGATCCAGTTCTAAATTCAATGTTTTGAGCAGACCCAGCAAGAAACACTAAATTTCCCCTCTCTGTAGCCATTCGAGGCCTGTAGGGGTCAAACCAGAGAATGCATCAATTATTATCACATGTCATTGGTAAACAACAAAGTTTCTCACTGAGTATCTGTAGACTGCATACGCCTTTGCTCTGTGGTCAACTCAACCAAACCCTCCTTGTTCATCTGCCCCTTTTTCTTTGCAGATTTCCTAGAGATGGCTGCTATAATTGCATATTTGCCTTATTTGCAAAATGGTCAGTGAATAATTTACGTAGAGGAAGATAATCCCATACATCAGCCTAAAAGTTTTTCCCTATTTGTTTTTAACATCATTGTTTTCTTGAAGAAAAATTACACCTTTGCTCTTCTGGCTATTTGTGGAAACTAATGACCACCTGCCCTAGGCCCTCAGCAGCAATAATCCATGTGTCTACTTACTGTTGGAAGTCGATACTTCTTTTTTGTCTCTGCAGTTCAAATCCTCCAGCTTCACCATTTGATTCAGCAAATGTCAACAAAATAATCAAACTCCAAAGAAAAGGTGAGGACATGCTCCGCAGCAACCCTCCTAGGGTGTTGGTAAGAGGGAAGCCACTCCAGCCAAGTGTGGAATTTCAGAGAAAGCAAACCAGGCAGATGTACTTTGGCCTGTGAAGTGTCCTGCAACTTTTCAGTTCTCTCTTCTTTGCCCTAGAAGGCCGTGTTATTTTTTCTTTCCCAAGGGATGTAAATGATCTTAGATCTTCAGTACTCTTCAACTTGTAAGAGGTCAAAATCTACCTTGAAGTGATGCACAACTTAATCATTATCTGTCTGACCTTTGAAATGGTAACCAACTGCTTTGGAAACATCCACTATAACAATCCTTGGTTAAGAAGTAGCCACCTTTCAGCAAATGATAGTAGAAAAACTGGATATCAACATGCAGAAAAATGAAATTGGACCCTTACTTTATGTCATACAAAAATTAACTCAAAATGAATCAAATGCCTTAAAACAGGAGCCAACACTCATGGAAGAAAACAAAGGGTGGAAAGCTTCCTGACATTGGGCTTAGCAATGATTTTTTGGAAATGACAACAAAAGCACAGGGAACAAAAGCTTGCAGAATGGGGAAAATATTTACTAATTATATATGTGATAAGAGGTTAATATTCAGAATACATGAAGAACTTCTACAACTCAACAACAACAAAAAATAGCCCAGTTTTTAAATGGGCAAAGAAAATAGGCATTTTTCCAAAGAAATGGTAAAATTGCTAACCTGCCAAAAAGCACATGAAAAGATGCTCAACGTTACTCTTCATTATGGAAATGTAAATCAAAACCACAATGAGATACCACTTCACACTCATAAGGATGGCTACTATCAAAACAAACAAAATCAAGAAAATAACAAGTGTTGGTGAGGATGTGGAGAAATTGGAGACCTTGTGCACTCTCAGTGAGAAAGTAAAAAGGTACAGCCACTACAAAACACTATGGCAGTTCCCTAAAAAATTAAACAGAATTATCATGCAATCCAGCAATTCTACATCTGGGTATATACCCAAAAGAACTGAAAAAAGGAGACTCAAATTGATATTTGTACCACAATGTTCACAGCAGCATTACTCACAACTGCCAAAATACGGAAGCAATCCCAATGTCCATTGACAGATATGAATGGATAAACAAAATGTGTTACATACCCACAGTGGTATATTGTTCAGCCTTAAAATGGAAGGAAATTCTGGCACCTGCTACAACATGGGTTAACCTTGAAGACATTATGGTGAGTGAAATAAGGCAGACACAAAAGGACAAATACCATATGCTTCCACTTAGATGAAGGACCTAGAATGGTGAAACTCACAGAGACAGAATGTAGTATGATGGTTTCCTGGGATGGGGAAAGGGAGAATGAGGAGTTCTTGTTTAATGGGTACAGAGTTTCACTTTGGAAAGATGAAATAAGCTCTGGAAATGTATGGTATGATATTTGCACAATAAGAATGTATGTAATGCCATTGAGCTTTAAAAATTTTTTAAATGAGAGGCACCTGGGTAGCTCATTAAGTTCAGTGGAAAATTCTTGGTTTCAGTTGGGTCATGATCTCAGGGTCATGAGATCAAGCTCTGAGTTGGGCTCCATGCTCAACACAGTCTGCTTGGTTGGGATCTCTCTCTCCCTCTCCCTCTTTCCCTCACTCTGCTCTCTAAATAAATAAATAAATAAATAAATAAATAAATAAATAAATAAATTTTGTAAATGATAAAAATCATACATTTTGTTATGTATATTTTACGATTAAAAAATTGAAACCAGAGTTAAAAAGATGGGATGGGAACTTGTTGCTATGGAAACCCTTTGAAGTAATAAAAGGATGCTTTGCATGTAGACTCATTGTTCTCAGAATTTTAGGAAAATATACCGTAAAAACTTGGAAGTGTCATCTAAAATTTCAGTATTGACATAAAATTACCCTTAAATAAATTACCCTTAATACCCTTAATTACCCTTAATATCCACATTGATATGGAGAAATTTAATACCGTTTTACACATGTCTTGTTCAAACATAGCAACAAAGATACTTTGCAAGATGTTGTTTACTTGAGGTGATACTAAGGTTGAGTAATGAGTTTCTTATTATGTTGTATGTTTCAAGAAATGGGTATAATGCAATAAATGGAATCTCCAGTTGAATATATTTCTTTAAAGTTACATCTGTCCAAGGTTGTTTAAAATCTTAACAACTTGGGGTGGGAAGCGGGGAGAAGCTTGATATTGTGAAATACTTGTCAACTTAGAACTGGACAAAATAAGGCAGAGTAGAATCTTCCAACACAAGGGACAATTCCACCCCTCTGAGCTATGAACATAACTGTTTTCATGATTATATTTTTCTAAAGTACATAATATGTACTCAGCAACACCTTTCGTGCAATAGACAATGTCTCTAGCATGGTCTCAAAAAGAACTTCCTGTCTTATAGGATTTTCCTGTTTGACAAATGTGTGTATTATTAAACAAAGTAAAGGTCATTTCTTTGCTCCTGATCTAGGCATGCAATTCCTAATTGTCCTTCATGTTAGAAAAAAAGAAGGAAGGAAGGAAGGAAGGAAGGAAGGAAGGAAGGAAGGAAGGAAGGAAGGAAGGAAAGAAAGGAGAAAGAAAGAAAGAAGAAAGAAAAGAAAGAAGAAAAGAAAGAAAGAAAGAAAGAAAGAAGAAAGAAAAGAAAGAAAGAAGAAAGAAAGAAAGAAAGAAAGAAAGAAAGAAAGAAAGAAAGAAAGAAAGAAAGAAAGAGAAAAAAGAAAGAAAGAAAAGAAAGAAAAGAAAAAAAAGAAAGATCCTTTCAAGGTCTGACTGACTTTTGGTGAGTTGAGGAATTTTCCCTCCAGCTCACCTCCTACTCTACTCCAGCTGAGATCAACAGACAAGTCAGACCCTTCTGCAAATGATGACTTGGTGGAAGCAATTTAAAAATCAATTGCTGTTTCCATGGCATTATCGTGCATTCTGTTTACTTGCCTTATTTGGAATTTCTTCAGCAAAGAGAAATTAAAATAGTCTAAGAATCCATGACCTACAGACTTAGAAGGTGAATCATCACCCTTCTTCCCTCCCCCAAGGTAAACCTTCTACCGATCTGACCTGAAACCCTGTCCTTCATTGACTAACAAAACTCCCATTTCCTCCCTAATCCAGAATACATTCCACAAATACCCTGCTTGTGCCCTTTACATATTAGCCCTTTATGCTACAAAATGATAGGAATGCAAATGAAATACATTGTAGATTTTTCCCTTCCAAGGTGTGTCTAGGGGACACCACATGGTTGAAGGGTGATGAACATGGGGTCTGAAGCTCACCTATCTGAGTTCAAACTCCAGCTCCATCACTTCCTAACTATGTGGTTCTGTTTCTTCATCCTCAGAAAGATAAAAACAGCCCTTAAGGTGTTTAGTTTAGCACATTTGGTCTCTGGCACATACGTGTCCACTGAATAGATACTGTTATTACCATGTGAATAAAAATAATAATACATATCCTTCCTCTCCCACCACTTGGGTTTGGGTTCATTAAGGCAAGAAATGATAGAAGTTGATTTTTAAAATCTTGCGTACAAGGAAAATCAGTGGGGTCTCATCTCTCTTCTTTTGGAAGAGGATTCCAGAATAGAGACATTCACTGGGGACTTCAAGGGAGGAATATGGAATCAAGGTTGTATCTCTCTCTCCATCTGTGTGTCAGCACGCTGCTAATCAACAACTCATGACTTCTGCTCCGAGTCCTGCCTTGTGGTCTCACTTCCCTCTCGCCCTGGCTCCACAGCAATGCTCACAGAGGTCTCTGCTCCCTTCTCTCCCTCCTTCTTCCCTTACAAAACTACAAGAATGCAGTTGTAAGAATCAGAACTATCTATTCCTTTCTTCCTCCCTTAGCTTCTCCAAGATGTCTTCGTACAACCTCTGCTCCTTCTGTGCCATCTACTTCACCTCCTTTTTCTATTCTGAATCATCAGTCCCCACCTGTCTTCATAATTCCCAAAACAATGCACAAATGAAAATCCTATGGTCATCAAAGATGTGCATGGTACCACCTCACACTAGTGAGAATGGCGAAAAGTAACAAGAGAGGAAACAACAAATGTTGGAGAGGATGTGGAGAAAAGGAAATCCTCTTGCACTGTTGGTAGGAACACAAGCTGGTGCAGTCACTCTGGAAAACAGTGTGGAGGTTCCTCAAGAAGTTAAAAATAGAGTTACGCTATGACCCAGCAATTGTACTCCCAAGGATACAGATGTAGTGAAACGCCAGGACACCTGCACCCCAATGTTCAAAGCAACAATGTCCACCTCAGAAAAGATGAATACCCACCATTTGCTTCCACATGGATGGAACTGGAGGGTATTATGCTGAGTGATATAAGTCAATCGGAGGACAATCATCATATGGTTTCACTCATACGTGGAATATAAGAAATAGTGAAAGGGATTATAAGGGAAAGGAGCAGAACTGAGTGGGAAAAATTAGAGAGGGAGACAAACCATGAGAGAGTCCTAAATCTGGGAAATAAACAAAGGGTTGTGGAAGGGGAAGTGGGTGGGGGAATGGGTAATTAGGTGACTGGCACTGAGGAGGGCATTTGATGGGATGAGCACTGGGTGTTATACTATGTTGGCAAATTGAATTTAAATTTAAAAATGTAAAAAAAAAAAAAACCCACAAAGATGTACATGGAAGGAAATCGCATTATACTAGAATTTCACATGAGGAAAATTGCTGGTTAAGAAGGGATCACAAGAGTCAGAACACTGATTAGGACAAAAGGGAAAAACAGAAAATAAAGGAAAAAGGAAAATCCCAACAGAGAATAGAATTAACTCTGCCTGGGAAGAGCAAGGCAGGCTTCCCTAGAGACCCTCTGAGTCGTACAGAATGAATGGTTCTCCAGGCAAAGTAGCCAGATTGGGAAGTTCAGACACAGGAAATGGTGCACAAAAAGCTTTCTGGTTAGAAAAGAAGTCAACATGGCCAAAGCTGTGTGCATTCCTGGGAGATTAAATTTCTAAAATAGGCAAGTAGATCAAGAAGGACGTCGAAATGTCATTTTATGAGCTTGGGTTTTATTTTAAATAATGGAGAATTATAAAAGCATTCTAGGCAAGAGATTAACATGGTCACGTTTGTGTTGAACAAGCATTCCTGTGGAGCCAAGTCTCAGATGCAGAGTTAGCCAGGAGGCTGGAGTACAGTGAAAGATATGTGACCTGGGAAGGCCCTGGTGAAGGCACTGGGAGAGAGAGAGAGCAGGAAACTGAGAGAAATATTCGGGAAATGGGATCTACCCAAGAAGCGTTCGGGCAGTTAAGGGGGAAGGGTTGACGTTCAGGTTCCTTGATGAGAAATTGGAAGGATAGAAGTGTTAATAATTGAATAAGAGAGAATAATCGGGGAATGAGGTTTTGGAGACAAGACTTTGAGTTCAGATTTGGATACAATGAGATCTGAGGGGCACCTGCTACCCACTGCTGCACCACGGCCTCACTCTCAAGTGGTTTAGTCATTGATAATGGGTGCAGGGAAGATCTGAGACGACTGGAGCCTTGCTGCTTACTCAGAGCATGGTCCAGGGACCCAGGATAGGTGTCACCCAGGAGCTTGCCAGAAATGCAAAAATCTCAGGTTCATTCTGGGACTCACTGAGTCTGCATTTTACAAAGACCTTCCTTCCCTGCCCCAGAGTGGGGAAGGCATCTTCACTCAGTAAGAGAGGCAGATGGTCTCTACAGGCTGCATCCGTATTTCCATTTCTCTCTTTTTCTGAGACTGATATGATTTTTCACAACTTTTTTTTCTGTTTTCTACTTCTTTATCCTTTTTGATTCTACTTTGTGAAAAGTTCTTTGTATTTATCTTTAAAATATTTTATTTAAAAAACTTTCCTATTTTTAGTGTCAAAAACCCTTTACTGTTCTTGTTTCATGGTTATATCTCCTATTATTCGAAAAATATTATAGTTGCTTTTTGAAGCTTTCTTCTGTTTACTGCATGGTCTCTGGTTTCTCTAAGCTCTTTTTCTCATATTTGCTTGTTAGGTTTTTTTTTTTTTTTTTTCAGGAAACCTTTTTCAACTTGTTTTATTTACAATGCCAACTTTTAAAAGGTCATTAAACTAAAGTTAACCAGACAATAAACTAGGCAGAAATCACTTTACAAAGAGAGGGAAAGCCCAAAACGCCACCTTCTACAGAGAACCCACAGTTCAGTTTATTAAGAGCAAAGAAAAAAAGAAACTTTCGATCATACTAGAAGAAACTCAGCCATAAGTTTGGAATCTGTACTCAAACTACACATGCAAGGAGGACAATATTCTGTTAAAACAACTGATTTGCTGCTGCATTTGTCTACTGTTGGTCTAATATTAACAATTATAAACAGGGCAGTGCAACTGGTATTTGGAACAATCCTTACAGTGTTACAGTGTCAGGCATAACATCTAACTTCTCTTCACACCACTGGTTCTCTTTGTGTACCTGGGCTTCCTCTTCTTCAGTAAAGTCATTTTTGATATTGAAGGTCTTACGGATCTCCTCAGGAGTTTTCCCCTTGATCATATTGGCAACGGTCTTGCATGTAACATCAAGCAAACCTTTGATGTCTAAGTAGTTCGCGGCCAGAATAAGCTCAACAAGTGTTCCTTGGTCAGCTTTCAGGAATTCTTGGTCCCAAACAGGAATATCATCTGCTCGCTTTTCTTTGTTCTCATCATCCTCAGGAGGAGGGGAGTCATCCTTGTGGTGGGTGTACCACTGAATGATCTTTTTTAATATTGCTGCGTTAACATTTGATAAAGGAACTGGGTCATCATCTCCTTCATCATTCATTCCCAAATCTTCCAACATGGTCTTGATAGTCACAGACTGTTTGGCAATTTCAATATCAACTTCAAATATCTCTCCATCAGAACTCTGCAACTTAATTGAAGGCATGGTGCTCTGTCTCAAGCCAACGGCGGGCTGGAGGCTGACAAGAGCAGAGCAGCCTTGCCAACCAGGAGAGAGACACAGAGAACAAGGCCTCTACCTTGTTAGGTCTTTCTGTTCTGTGTTGAGGCTTTCCTCGAATGCTTTTGAACTTTAGGTGTCCATTTTAATTTAAGAAAAAACATTAAAGAGTGGATGATAAGCTCTGTGTGCATGGATGGTGTTCATTACTAGTAAGTTTTATCATGGGATGACAGAATGGCAACCTGGCAGTTTCACTGGGGAACCCCAAATGTTCATTTTTGAAGGTATGTTTCCCCTGGGGACATTCACTTTCTTCAAAAAACAAGTCCTCTAGTTTTCTATCTGGATGAGAAAAAATGCCAGAAACTTTACTGCTAACTTTATAGATTATAGATTTTATTTAGGCCCTTGTTTTCAGTCTTTTCTCCAAATTCTTAGAGTGCCTCACCACTACGCTGATATTCTGACAACTCTTACTTTATATACAGAGGCTCATTTTTAATTCCTCCTAGCTTTTTCCAAATCCCATTGTTTTATAGTCTTAATAAGCATTTATCGCAGATATTATGACATTCTTAACATTGAGGAAAATTCAAAAGAAGTAAAGGCCATGACCCTCAGTGGTTGCAACAAAGGTATATGTACACTTCTAGAGAGCTGTCATGGCACAACCCTATAAAGATGGATATGACAACATGGGACAAAATATATACCAAAATGCTTTTAGGAAAACAGCATATACCAAACAGAAAAATAGGTCCTAAACCCAGTCTGGGCAGAGTATAGATGTGGCTCTGTAAATCCAGGAGGGTCATTTTGGAGAAAGGTGGCTGGGTAAAGTTGGGGGCATTGATTGAGGGCCTTATGGGGCAGGCTGAAGAATTTTGAATGGACCTAGTCTTACAACTTGAGTGAAATAAACCTGGTGTGGTATTTCTGGAAGGCCAGCTGGACTCACCTTGTGGTAGACTGGATCAGCATGGGAGTGAGGAGAGGGTGGAAAAGTAAAGGTGCTTTGGAGGAAGAATGTTAAGTTTCTTATATCCTATATCCAGTTCCCATCTCATTTTTATAGCTCCAATCTGGCTTTGGCACTTCCTTTGGTCCCTTTTAATTTTCATATCAGTTTAACAGAGAACACTGTAAAATTAATCTGCATTTTTAGCCATTAATGGAAACACTGGTGAATATAATGATCTCTTATAACCTTCATGACACTGAACTCATTCTCTTCTCCAGGGACATAACATTGTTTAAAAGGTACATTTACATATGCTAGTTTTGTGATTTTCTACAAAATTTCAAGGCAATACAATATTGTTCCAATTGTCTATTCAATTTTCATGAAGGATTACATGAAATAATTATGGAAATTGGTGTAAGTTTAAAACCATCCATTTGCTCATTTTACGGGAAATGCGTTACCTCCTAGGAAATTAGCACATCCGCTACTGTGATGAACTGATCTCTGTGAATGCAGTGTGGTCGGTCTTGACTCAGGGAACATAATCCAGGCATTTGTTCTCCATACTCATTACAACTATGATTGCAATTATCCTTGAGTAGAATGGAAAAGAATTATGAGTTAATCATTACCATTTGAATAATTCAGGTTTGGCAGAGATTTTCCTGAGAAGGTAGATTTATATGTTATTGAGAGTTTAGAGGACTTATCTGGTTTTTTTCTTAAGATTTTTTTAAAATTTGATAATCCCTACATAAACAAGGAGACTCTAAGAAAATTCATATTCAGAAAAAGGAATGTAATACCAGACTAGGGTATGAGGAGCACAGGGGTGCTAATGGCACATGTACACACACATGCCATCTACAATGTTAACCTCATGTCACATATTCTAGAAAACATAAAATAAGGACGGGGGGCCCTTGTGTCATTGTGAGAGAAGGACTGGCCAAGGATAGAGCACATGCCAGAGTAAACAGAAATTACTAGGATTAATGGCTCCACAAGCCAGGGAGGAAATAGCACAGCTTTCTCTACCTCCCAAAGCTCTTGAAACCAGAATTTCAGCACTTCCCCTGGATTCATCTGAGCTTAATTTCTATGAAGCAGTGACGTGGAGGTTATCTTTGGGGAGTGCCATGGGCAAACCCTCCTGACATTCCTTCTCAAGATAACCTACAAAGAATAAAATGAAGTTTGTACCTGGTGTTTCCTGAAATTCCCTGAACAAGGCAATGAAGTGAAAGATTCAGACACCATGATTCATACCACAGTCAAAGATAAGTGCCACAATGCACTAACACTGAATGTGTGGGGCCACAGAAGTGTAGGTGGCAAACAACTGCAACTTCTATTGGTTCCAATCTGTTGCAAAGGGAGAAGTGCACTTTCATAGCAATATTTTGTATATGGTGGAGGACGACAGCAAGTGATGTGAGCCTATCACCACCAAGCAGAGACAGGGGGAAAAAAAAGAAGAGTCTAGGGATATTTGGCACACTACAGAACTCTGCCTCTTGTACTTTTAACTGGGAAGATACAAACAGGAGCAGTACACAGAAACATCTTTATCTGGCAATGGGAGGCTTTGCTTCATGGATGTGATTTATGGTGGGAGGAGTGTTTTCAGAAGGCCAATGCCTTACAAAGCACTATCATTCCCAGGGGATTCGTTAATTGAAGTGCCACACAGATCTGTGGGAAGATAGAAGGTGTCATCAGGGCAGAAAGAAGGATGAGATGACCTCACTTCTAGGTCTTTTTCAGTGCACTTATTCCAAGATCTATGAAAACCAAAGCTTTTGTCCCATTGTTATTTTTTTTAATATATAGAAGCTTGGACTATATTTATTACAGAAGTACTGATAAATCAAGCTTTGTTGACAATTCCTAGACTGTGTTCATACGAAGCATAAGCAACCCCCTAAGAGTTACACACAATTCTGGCATTAAATAATTTTCCTATAAAAACCTAATGTGTTTTTCTTATTAGGTTGACTGATAGAATTATTCCAACACTTCTCCTAGTCATCAAAGACCATAATTATTCTGCTATAAAACTCAGCATGCTCATATTCAAGTCAGATTAACTGGACAATTATTTATTAGGTACCTACCATTCGTCAGCATTTGAGAGAGGTGTTGAGCAGACAGTACAGAGTAAGATGCAGCCCCTGGCCTGGGGGTAAAATGTCTAGGGAGGAGACTGTATTACATGCCATCTGAATGCAGAGGGGGCTGTGGATTTGAAGCTAGTTTAAAATGATCAGACTCCACGGTAGAGACTTGGGATAGAGTACTAGCTTTGAATGAAAAAATGTTTTAATGATAAAAGAAATGTAACCATACTATATTCAGTTTGCAGAGTATAAACAAGAAAACTTTGAATTCATTAATCTGTCATCCTTATCTATTATTTTATTCCAATCTATTTACAGACGAGTAATTTCACAGTTAAAATCATAGAATATACATGTATAAAATTGGGTCTCCTCTTCTCTTTTTCCACATGAGCCTGATTCAATGTCACCTAGTCTCCCTTGACAATAACTGTAAAAAGCTGCATAAAGTTATATACACTCATATATTATTCATATACCGTAAAGTTCACCCTACTTAAGTGTACAATTAAATGTTTTTTAGTATTTTCAGACTTGTACCATCACCACTAATTCCAGAACATTTCCATCACCTCAGAAAGAAATCCTGTACCCCTCAAGTCCCCCTCCTTCCTCTACCCCTGGAAACCACTAATCTACCTTGCTTATTCTGGACATTTCATATAAAATGAAATTATATAATGTGCTTTTTTGGGTGTTGCTTCTCTCACGTAGCATCACATTCCAAGGTTCCATCCATGCTTTAGCACGTCAGTACTTATTTCCTTTTTGTGGCTGACCCAGTGTACAGATATCCACACTTTGTTTACTTGCTCGTCAATTGGTGAACTTAAGAGTCCTTTCCACTTTTCAGCCATTAGCGTAACACTGCTGTGAACATTCCTGTACAAGTCTGTGTGCAGATATATGTTTTCAATTCTCTTGGGCACACACCTAAGAGTAGAATTGCTGGGCCATATGGTAACTCAACTTTCTGAAGAGCTGCCAAACTATGTTTCAAAGGGGTTGCCACATTGCATAGCATTTTGACTGGTTTCATAATCATTTTTTCACCATTGTCTCCCTGAAGGGCATGTAACACGCTTCTAGTTCTTCTACATTTAATATTTTCATTTCTATAGCCTTTTGTCCTTTTGAATTATATTATGGCAGATTCCCCTTGTGATTCTTGTTTTAACCATCATGTTTACTTTCAACCCACCTGCATTATTTGAGTTTCTTGTAAATGGCATGTAATTAGTGTTTTTTATCCACTCTGCCAATATCCATATTTTAGTGTATTTTCACCAATTATATTCAAGATAATGATTGAGGTGGTTGAGCTCGTATGCCCTTTAATCATTTGTTTTGTTTCCTCCACTTGTTTGTTGGTGTGCCATTTAATTAATTAGTTGTTTCTTTCTTTTTGTTTCCTCCATCTTACTTCCCTTTCCCTGCCTTCCATCTTGATTTAATCATAGCGTTTGAGTGCATGTCTTTGTATAGTTTGTCCAGTGGATGCTCTGGGTATTACAATATACATTTATGACTAACAACAGTCTCCTGGTATTAGCATTTTACCACTTCACATGAAATGAAATCTCACTTCCATTTAGGTCTCTTGACCTTCCCTACTTCTAAATATCATGGTCTTGAGCCTCAGATGATGAAATTAGAATTTTTGCCTCAATCATCAAATGTGGTTCATAAAAGTCATGAGGGTTACAGAAGGGGAGGCAGCGGGGGGGATAGGGTTACTGGGTGATGGGCATTAAGGAAGGCACACAATGAGACTAGCACAAGGTGTTCTATGTGGCAAATTGAATTTAAATTAAAAATTTTTTAAAATAAAAGGCATGAGGATCATATTTATTGCAAATGCATCCACAGTTCTATTATTTCCATTGATCTTCCTTTCTGATGCTCCAGGATGCCTTTTATTATTTCATTTCTGTTTGAGGAACTTCCATTAGGCACTTTTTTGGGGTAGGTTTGCTAGCCATGTATACTTTCACTTTTGCTTCACCTGAAAATGTCATTATTTCCCCTTCATTCCTGCAAGATAGTTGGGAGGAGAACAGAATTTGCAATTAACAGGTTTTTTTCTTTCAGCACTTGAAAATATTATGCCACCTCTTTCTGATCCCCATGGTTTCTGATGAAAATCTGCTGTCACTCAAATTGTGTCCCCTTCTAGTAGTGGGTCACTTTTCTCTAGGTGCTTTTGATTTCTTTTTGTTTTTATTTTTCATGTTTAATTATGATGTGTCTTTTGGATTTAAATTTATCCTATTGGTGGTCCACTCAGCTCTTTTGTATAATTGTATCTTTTGCTAAATCTGAGAGGTTTCCATCCATTATTTCTTTGTATAGTCTTCCCAGCTCTATTCTTTTTTCTTCTCCATTTCTGGGACTTCAAATATATGAATGTTGGCACTTTTGTTATTATCCACAGATCACCAAGGTTCATTTTTCCCCCATCTTTTCTAATTCAGATTGCATAAACTCTATTGGTTTATTTTCAAGTTACTGATCTAAGCTTATTTATTGTCTTGAGAGAGAGAACATGAGCAGGGGGAGGGGCAGAGGGAGAAGCAGACTTCCCCTTGAGTGGGGAGCCAGATGTGGGCTCCATCCTGGTACTCTGGGATCATGACCTGAGCTGAAGGCAGACACTTAACTGACTGAGCTACCCAGGGATCCCTCAAGCTCCTGATTTAATCTTCGGTCATGTCTACTGTACCATTCATTAAGTTTATTTGGTTATTGTATTTTTCAGTTAAATAATAACCATTATTTCTTTTTCTAAAAATTGGTAAATAATGTACACAACATAGTGATATTTTTGTTAACTTTTATTTTCGTTCTGAAAGAATATGTAATTATTTGTAGAGGCATTTTTATGATGGCTGCTTTAAAATCCTTGTCTGGTAATTCCAACATCTGGTTCATTTTGGTGGCATCATCAGTTAACTATCTTTTCTCATTCCAGTTGCAATGTTCTTGATTCTTGGTACAACAAGGAATTTTAGATTGGATCCTGGATATTTTGTCTGTTAGGAGACTCTGGGTCTTAATCTTTCATTTTAGCAAGTAATCACTCTATTTACACTTAGCATGCAGACTCTGGCCTACTTTTTGGTAGGCCAAAAAGGGGCAGTTTAATTTTCAGAGCCTTTCGGTGTGTTTGGCTTATCTGGTCCTGCTGGGATTCCATATGGTCCTCAATGGTGCTGGTTTAGGGGGAAGAAGTTTCCCCATGTAGGTCACTGGCACCTATAGATTGGGGTAAGAAGCCTCCTGTCCATAGTGATGAAAAAGCTTCCTGGATCAGGCCTTTGGTGGTAGGATCCGCTTTGGTAGTGCCCTCTGGCTGTCCAGGTTCTCAGCAAGGAAGAGGAGGCTCAGGCCTTGCAGAAAAGTAACAGTGCTTCCCCTGGACACTTGTCAGTGGGGACGCCTATATATTGCCCTTGCTGGTGGTATGATTCATCTGGTGTCGGTCATCAGGACTCCAGTTCCATCTGGGATAGGATGGACTCCTGTATTTTTGAGGTTGGGAGTCAGGAAACAACCAAGTTTGGGTCACCTCCTATTGAGTGGGAGGTTGTAAGACACTCTGCAACCATGTTTCCCTTCCAGTCTTGGGATTACTTAGCTGGCTTGTTTTCTTCTTCCTACCCATCTCTTTCTGATGCCTTTTGCATTATTTTAGAATCCTAGTTATCCAGAATTGATAATTGTACTTAGGAAGGAGCAAAGAGAAATGAGCACGCCCTCTTGTCCAGACAAGAAGTCAGAATGCAATATTTTAAAAAATTTCTACCTGCACAACTTTCTCAAAAGATCAAGCCCTATCCTAGAATTGCTTTTTAAATCATGTGTTCCAAACTTGAGGAAATTTGGCTATTCCTCTGAGTACGGAGGAAGTAGAAGTAACATAAACAGTTCTCAAGAGTGACTGACTTAAAGGTGCTGTTTAAATTCTATAGTGTGATGGTCTTTTAGACAGCTTCAGTATCTATCCAGAACGGGGACTATAGTCATTCACTGAACAAATATTTATTAAGGGCTCATTATGGGCCAGGTACTGTTTTAGTCCCTGGGAAGGTAGCATGAAAAAAAAATTAAAAATACCTCCTCTCTTGGAAGTTTATATTCTCCAAAATACTGGATGTTTTTCACTTAAAGTGAATTCAAATCATAGCAACTATCCAGCTCATTGTTTAACCGCCCATACCATTAGCTTTTTAAACAGCAAACTCAAATCTACTACATAAGGACTATCACATTCCATTAGGTGTTTTCAATAGTTTGTGTATATGAGTGACATTTAACTGCACTTGTGTAAGGAACTTGCTGAGTAAAATAACAACTATCTTATAAAAATGATATTCATGCTAGATTGAATTCAGAAGACTGAAATTTGTTCAATGTCGACATGTTTAGCCAAGCATACAAATCTGGTTGCAATTGGGCATGTATCTCTTGAGGTTTCCAAGTGACATTTTCTGATTTCCAAAAGTGAATCATTGCTCAGGGAAGGCCATCTTGGGAAGGCCATTTTATTAATAGAAGCTGATAAATGGAAATAGAGTAGGAAAGAAGGTGACAATGATCCTGGGTGATGGGTTTGAATTTGGGAGATTGGGAAAGAAGCAGTACCATGAAGAGATATATTGAAACTAATCAGAACTGATTTTTTAAAGATTTTATTTATTTATTTATTTATTTATTTATTTATTTATTTATTTATGAGACAGAAAGAGAAGGGGGAGGAGAAGAGGCAGAGGGACAAGCAGACTCCATCCATGCTAACTGCAGATCCTGACATGGGGCTTAATTCTACAACCCTGAGATCATGACCTGAGCCTAAACCAATAATTGGATGCTTAACTGATGGAGCCACCCAGGTGCCCCAAGTAGAACTGATTTTTAAATGGAGGATGATTTGTTTTCAAATAAGCCAAGTTTGGGGACGCCTGGGTGGCTCAGCAGTTTAGTGCCTTTGGCCCAGGGCATGATCCCAGAGTCCCAGATCGAGTCCCACATTGGGCTCCCTGCATGGAGCCTGCTTCTCCCCTCTGCCTGTGTCTCTGCCTCTCTCTCTCTCTCTCTCTCTCTCTGTGTGTGTCTCTCGTGAATGAATAAATAGAATCTTTAAAAAAACAAAAAGAACAAATAAGCCAAGTTTGATGTGACAGCAAGATACTCAAGTTAAAGATGTCCCAGCATAAAAATTCTAGAATAGGGCTTAAGAAAAATATTGGATCTGGAATTATCTGGGTATCACAGGCAAAAGAAGTTGTATGAAAGGGTGAGATCTTAGAAAAATGGCTTGGATTATAAAGGACTAAATCTTTAGTAATGGATGAGTTCAGCTCTAGACCTCTGCTCTCCACTCTCTTTAGACTCTCCAGGTGATCTCATCTGATTATAGAGCCAACTTGGCTAAATAAACATGTTTCCTACTTACACTCTTATAATTTAAATCTGCACTGATATGAATAGACATAAAGGTACAAACAAAATACAGAGCAAATCCTTGAAGTAAAAGATGAAACCATGGTATGTACAAGCAAAGAAATGAGAACATTCTAAAGCTATGAAGAAGAGTTCTATGGGAAAATTAACTTCCCATCTTCTAGTTTATGAAAACGTCTATCTAGATTCATATTTATAGGAAAATAAGTTTTTGAAAATTTTAGGAATCTAGTATATAGTGTACTTGATGGAGAGCTGTAAGTGTTGGATGTAGTTGAAAATAAGACTCAGAACCTATGGTGAATATGACAAATTTATTTGAGCACTTCAGGCATCAGAAGCCAAAAAAGTTCTCTGCACATGTTCATATTTATTGAACAAATAAATTTTAAAAAGGAATAAACTCACAAGTCAAGACGAACAGTGAAATACTTTGGGTCATGTTTGCAAAAGATTTCGAAGAGCATGAATATCTTAATGTAAAATATTCTTACAAGTCCTAAAGAGAGAAAGAGACACAGAGGCTAGGAAACTATGTTTTTGTTTTTTTTTTAAAAAAAACTGTAGGTTTAAAATTTTAGTAGCAAAGTGAAGGAATGATGAGAGGAAAAATGGTGCTGACAGGTTGATATAAACTGAAGTTGAGGAAAATGTCTCAGATTCTTACTGCCTTTTAATAAAATGTGCAAAGGGGTTCCTAAATGAGATATTATAGGCATACTGAGATATCTTGGTATGATGAATGGAGAAAGAAGAGACTGGATTGGAAGCTGATCAAAAAAATAAATGAAAAAAAATGAAAAAAAAATAAATGAATGTCAGGAAGTTGTATGATAGGATAGTTGTATGAAACACATTAGGAGCTGAGAGGAAGAGAGTTCTAATACAAGGAGGTTCAAAGGCTGTCTTGAAAAATTTCATAATTACATAATGAGTTCAACCACAGGCTCTGAGAAAACTGCTGAGATCATATGACCCTCACTCAATTTCAAAGTCCAAAGCTATTTGTAAACCAGTCTATAACTTGTGACCTAAAATAGTCATAGTTCCAAGCTGAAGATCAAATAATAAAAAGTTAGCCATCTTTTCAATAGCATAACCACCTGAGGAAAACACATTTTAATTGCTTTATCTACATGGACTTAAAATTAGATTATTATTTTATCTTGGCTTATTTGGGAACCTCTTGATTCTAAATTCTGATTTTAAGATTTTATTTATTCATTTGAGAGAGAGAGAGAGAGCACGAGCAGGGGGAGGAGCAGGAGAGGGAGAAGCAGGCTCCCAGCTGAGCAGGGAGCCCAACATGGGGCTCGACCTCAGGACCTGGAGATCATAACCTGAACCTAAGGGAGATGTTCATTTAACCATCTGAGCCACCCAGGCACCCCTAAATTCTGATTTTACACTATAAAGTTACCTCCCTCTCCAAAAAAAGGCACTTCAGTTTGGATGCAGACACATCAGCTGGCACACACGATGCATCTGTCCGTATACACATGAGGTTGGGCCAACACAGTAGTTGCTTCTTCATTCTGCACTGCAATCACTAGAATTAACCAGTTTTATGTGTCCTTAGCTTCATTTCTCCATCCTCAGAGGCCTCTAGTTGAATAACTTCTGACCAGAACTATGTTGAGATTGAACCAGAAAACAGACTGGTATTTTTGTTGAGGAATCCTACCCACTACCCTCAATTTTTTAAAAAGTGCTGCATAGTCCTGACTTTCACAACTTCAACTCCTGGTTTTGTCTCTTGAAAAGGCTCTATCTTGAGAGGGGAGCAAACAGGCTGGTAGTCAGAGTATTGTCTCACTTTTTATGGGCAGTGTCCAGGTGCAAGTCTTGTTGAAGAGCCAGAACAAAATGTGTAGGATGTTCTGAAGGTCAACTGATCCCTTAGTAATGGGGTGATTTGTGCCCTTCCTTCTGTCATTTGGTTCTACTGCCTCACAAGACTGTCAAGCTCCAGCTCTTTCTAGTATGATGACTACCTATCTCCATTGCGAAATAATTTTCCAATATGATTCATCTTGCTTGTGTTAATTCATTTGGTTATCTCTTGTTCATTAGTTTGGGGTCCAAAAAAGTTGAGTATGAGTAGCCTCATACTAAAAGTATGAGGCAGGGTAATAACTTTAAACTATTTGGCAAGCAATTTGAAAAAGCACCAAAAGAAGTGATACAAAAAGGAAGATAAAGGATCAGTTTACTGGGACGCCTGGGTGGCTCAGTTTAGTTAAGCATCTGCCTTCGACTCAGGCGATGATCCTGGGGTTAGGGCATCGAGCCCTGCAGAGGGCTCCCTGCTCAGTGGGGAGTCTGCTTTTCCCTCTGCCCCTCACCTTGCTTGTGCCCATTCTTGCTCACTCTCTGTCTCTCTCGAATAAATAAATAAAATCTTTTTTAAAAATCAGTTTACTGTTAGAAATGGTAAAATGGTTATATATATATGATTTCATTACATATAGTTCTTTTTAGAAGAAGAGGCTGTAGTTTCCAAAATACTGCATAAATTAACAGTAAGTCCAAATATTAGGATTTGTAGAACAAATGTTAGGCATATTTATTACCAAAATCATAGAGTAGACATTCATTAAAATAACATTTTTAAGATTAATTTTGCATGTATGTATATGCTAAATAAATGACACTGTAAATATGTCTTCATTAAGGTGAGTTTTATGCTTGCTACTTTTTTTTTTAGGGCAAGAATCACTATATTGTTTTTTTTTTTTAATTAATTTATTTATTTATGATAGTTACACAGAGAGAGAGAGAGAGAGAGAGGCAGAGACACAGGCAGAGGGAGAAGCAGGCTCCATGCACCGGGAGCCCGACGTGGGATTCGATCCCGGGTCTCCAGGATCGCGCCCTGGGCCAAAGGCAGGCGCTAAACCGCTGCACCACCCAGGGATCCCAAGAATCACTATATTGAATATACTTCAATAACTTAAAAAAATTCACAAAGTAATATTCTGTTTTATAATTAGGAAGAAAACACTCTACAGAGCTTTCATGGGTTTATAGTTGGTGCACTGGAACTCAACACTTATTTTGTGTAACATTGCTCAATGGGGCATAGGACACTATAATTATAGCTTAATCATAGTAAAACTGAACCTTTTTATTAGTAAGATTCTTTCAGCAGTGAAGAGAACCTAATGAAAGTGTGACAAAATAATTTCAGATTGTTGTGTACTAAAATTTATGAGACTTGTACTAAGGTTTGTCTTTAAATACTATACACAAAATGTAGGTGTGATAATTGATATGTATATGCATTGGCCTACAACTTCCCTATATCCATATTTATCTATGAGTTTTTCTGAAAAATGGTGGTGGGGAATGATTAGGGTATTTTTGTTAAATTGTGGTAAAATGTATATAACATAAAACTTGCCATTTTAAGGATTGTTATGTATACGGTTCAGTGGTATTAAGTACATTTACACTGCTATGCAACTATCACCATCATCTATGTCCAAAACTTTTTCACCACCCCAAACAGAAGCTCTGCACCCATTAAACATGAACTCCCAGCCCCCAAGCCCTGGTAATGTCTAGTCTACTTTCTATCTCTATGAACCTGATTCTGTCATGTACTCCATATAAGTGGAATTATAGAAAATTTGCCCTTCTGTGTCTGGCTTATTTCACCAACTATAATATCCCCAGAGATCATCCATGTTATTGCATATGTCAGAATTTCTTTCTTTCAATGGGTGAATAATAATCCACTGTATGTATACACCACATTTTGTTTATCCATTCATCACTGATGGACACTTTGATTGCTTCCACATTTTGGCTATTGCGAATAATGCTACTGTGAACATTAGTATACAAATACCTGGTCAAGTCCTTACTTTCAATCCTTTTGGGTAAATACCCAGAAGTGGAATTGCTGGGTCATATGATAACTATATGTTTAATTTTTTTAAAGGAATCATCATCTATCTTCTGCAGTGGCTGCACCATTTTACATTTCTACCAGCAATGCACAGGGTTCTAATTTCTACACATCAAAATGATTATCCTTTAAAGATAAAAATATCATTTTAATCTTGTGATATTTCTGGTCTTATTTCTTTTAATTTTTCTTCTTTTTGTTACTTGTTTTTGTCACTGAAATCAAAATGACAGGATTTATTATACAAAACAGTTTGATTAGAAACCCTAATTCCAAGAAGTCTACTGAAAAAGAAAAAGTTTAAAAAGCTAATTCACAGAACAGTCACATGAATTGGGGTCAGAGGGCAGTTTCCTCCCTAAAATCTGCCAAGCTACATTCCTTAGAACTTGATGGAAAATTTAACTTACAAGAAGCAGAGAAGGAAGACAAAGGCAAGCTCTGATGATAGTAAACTAAAGGAAAGTATTTACAAATGAAGAAGGGACAATGAAGTTTCAGGGTTCAGATGGAGGTAGAATTAAAGATAAAATTAGATAATGTTTACCTCCATTTTCTGTAGCTTCCAGTGGAGAAGTAATCAAGAGGTAGGATTATTTTTCTGACATTTTCTTCTGACTGTTGTACAACATCGAATTATGAGTATTTGTTTTAAAATATTATATGCACTTGTTTTGATAAAATTAAGAAATGTTTAAAGATTGGAATTAAGTAAAACATTCAATGTTTGAAACAGGCCAGAATTAGAATCATCATATTAGCATGAAGAACTAATCACCTAACAAATAAATAAAATGATAGGATTCATAAAGCAATTTGTTTAATTAACATACAAAAATATAATTTCTCAGGTTCACTATACTACGCTTGTCACAACACTTCATAAAATACTCACATAGACATTCAATCTCCATAGTTCTAAATTTGCTAATATCATAATAGTAAAACAGAATATTTTACATGTATATTTAGCAATTTCATATGAAAATACATTCTCCAAAAACGTAATAATTTCTGTTTTACAAAATACAGTAATACAAATTTAGGGAAAAAATTGGCATTTTTATGATAAATCCAAATTTCTTTTTAAAGAGAGATAAAGAGAGGTTAGTTGAATTTCACCAAAATCAATTCAAAATAGAATTTCAGAATTACCATCTGGATATGAAGAAATAATGCGACCATCTTTCAGAGTTATTTTTAAATTATTCATAGAGGATTTTGATTAGTTTAGCTACTACATGCACATTGAGACTATTTCCAAGTAGCCGATAACGCTGCTTCACTGTTATCTTCTCAGGAAATCCTAGAAAAGAGAGATAATAATTTATAATACAATCATTTATAATATTAACTTCCAGAGATAAAAGATGTAACCTTTAGTAAGAACATAGTGGTCATTCACATAAGTAAGTCCCTAAGATTGACATGAAATTCAATTAACAAATGAGAATTTGAAGCCAAAAATATAAGATTACATTGCTTACACAATGTGATATTATCATATCACATAACATATTATGCTCAGTGTATACATGAGTACACCCATAACATCCACAAAATTCATCGAAATCTGTATTTTAAAGCACTTTAGGAAGTGGTGGCTACTATTATTTCACAGTTGTTTTCCTTTACTTAATAACAGCTTTATGGAGATAAAATTAACCCTTTTAAAATGTATAATTCAGTGGCTTTTAGAACAGAGTTTTGTATCATCTCCACTATTTAATTCCAGAACATTTTTATTACCTCAAAAAGAAGGCTGGCCCACAGCTAACATCGTGCTCAAAAGTAGAAAGCTAAAAATTTTCCCGTAAGATCAGAAACAAGACAAGGATGCCCACTCTGGCCCCTTTTATTCAATATGGTATTAGAAGTCTTACCCAGAGCAATTAGGCAAAAGAAAATGAGGTAACAGGCATCCAAATTGGAAAGGACAAAGCAAAACTGTCACAATTTGCTGATGACATATTATATATACAAAACCCCCAAAGACTCCACCAAAAAACCTGTTAGAACTAATGAATACAGTGACGTTTCAGGATACAAATTAACATACAAAGAGCTGTTGTGCTTCTATACACTGACAACAAACTATCAGAAAGAGAAATTAAGAAAACAATCCCATTTACAATTCCAACAAAAAGAATAAAATGCCTAGGAATAAATTTAACCAAGGAGGTAAAAGATCCATACACTAAAAACTGGGGGACACTGATGAAAGAAATGAAAGATACAAATGGAAAGATAGTCCATGCTAATGGATTAGAAGAATTATTAGTAAAATGTCCACTATCTAAAGCAGTCTACATATTCAAGGCAATTCCTATCAAAATTCCAATGGCATTTGTGTAGAATACACAATCCTAGAATTCAAAAGGAACCACAAAGGACCCTAAATAGCCAAAGCAATCTTCGGAAAGAACAAGCTGGAAGCATCATGCTCTGGCACACAAATATTAACTCAAAATAGATTAAAGACTAGAATGTAAGACCTGAAACCATCAATACCTAAAAGAAAACAGTCAATAAAGTAAGAGTCAGTCTTGGCAACAGATTTTTGGATTTGAATCCAAAAGCAAAGGCAAAAAAAAAAGTAAAAATTAACAAATGAGACTACATCAAACTAAAAGCTTTTGCACAACCAAGCAAAGAAAATCATCAACAAAACGAAAAGAAAGGCACTCTACAGAACGGGAGAAAAATATTTGTAAATCATAAATCTGATAAGGGGTTTATATATGCAAAATATATTGAGGGAATGTATACTGGTGTAGCCACTATGGAAAACAGTATGAAGATTCCTCAACAAATTAAAAATAAAATTATCATATGATCCAGCAATTTCACTTCTGGGTATTTATGGAATAAAAATGAAAACACTGATTTGAAAAGATATATGCACCTCATGTTCATTGCAGTATTTACAATAGCCAAGATATGGAAACAACCTATGCACACACACAAACACATACACACACAGAGGAATACTATGCAGTCATAACGGAAAGAATGAAATGTTGCCATTTGCAATAATACAGATGGACAGAGAAAAAAGCAAATATTCTGTGATCTCACTTATATGTGAAATCTAAGAAACAAAGCAAGGAAAGACATACAAAAAAAAAATCACACTCACAGATACAACAAACTGGTGGTTGGGTGGAGTGGCAAAATGGGTTAAAGAGGTTGGAAGGCACAAATTTCCAGCTATAAAATAAATAAGACCTGAGTAATGCACAGCCTGGGACTATAGTTAATAATACTCTATTGTGTATTTGAAAAGTTACAATAAATCCTCATTACAAGAAACAAATTTTTTAGAACTATGTATATGATGATAGATGTTCACTAGACTTTTTGTGGTGATCATCTCTCAATGTATGTACATATCAAATCATCATGGTGCACACCTAAAACTGTAACAATATTATATGTCAATTATGTCTCACTTAAAAGATAAAGAGGGATGCTGGGCTGGCTGAGGTGGTGAAGCATGTGACTCTTGAACTCGGGATCATGAGTTTGAGACCCACATTGGATGTATAGATTACTTAGAAATAAAATCTTAAAAAAAAAAAAAAAAAAAGAAAGAAAGCTGGCATCCATTAGCAATCATCTCCCCATTGCCCCTCCCTGTCCTTCAACTACTAATCTAGTTTCTGTATCTATGTATTTGCCTATTCTGGACATTCCATATCAATGGAACCATATGTTGTCTTTTGTTTCTGGCTTCTTTCACTAAGCATTTTTCAAGATTCATTCATTCATCATAACATGATGTACCAACACTACCTCCTCTTTAAACACTATTCGATGGCATGGATAGATCGTATTTTATTTATCCAGTTATCTACCAATAGACATTGGATTGTTTCTACTTTTTGATTATGAATAATGCTGTTATAAACATTATGTATACATTTTTTTGTGGACATGTGTTTTCAGCTTTCTTGGATATATTCCTGGGGGTGAAAATGCTGACTCATAATGTAATTCCACATCTAACATTTGAGGAACTCCTGAACTGTTCTTCAAAGTAGCTGCACCATTTTATATTCCCACCAGCAATGGATAAGGGATCTGATTTCTCAAAAATCTTTGTCAATACTATTACTGTCATTTTTGTGAAACAGTATCTTATTTGATTACATTTTCCTAATAATTAATGATGAAGATATCTATTCATGTGCTTACTGGCCATTTGTCTATTTTCTTTGGAAAACATCTATTCAAATCCTTTGCCCATTTTTAGTTGAATTATTTTTCTTTTTATTATTGAGTTGTGAGAGTTCTTTATATATTCTGGATACAAGTCCCTCAAGCTGTTTTTTTTTTTTATATTCTGTTTCCACAAATACACTTTCTCATATTGCACTTCCATTTGCTATATTCTTTTTCAAACAAAATTTGGCCTACAGATACAAAATTTGCTAGAACAAAGCCTTGCAAATAGCAACATAAAAGACTGTCCATGAAGTATACACTATAATGTTAGTTACAATTTTCATATTTAGTATCCTCTGGCATAGCAATTAAATAAAGGAAAAGCAATTTATACAACAAAATGAAGGAAATAATTAAAAAGTATTAATAAAAGCAAATGGTATGTTTTGTGAGGACCAGAAGGAAGAGTTGGTTATGATAAAGTTGCTTCATCAACACTTGACATTATATTTACTGTAATAAAATAAGTGATTACATAATAAAATTATATTTGCAATTGAGCAAGACCATAAAATTGCTATTATAAAGATAATATGTCTTAGGCAAGTAAATTAGTCATCTAAAAAATTGTTTCATTCAAATTAGCCAGAGATACAAATATATCACAGACTTTTAGAATATTCCAGGGATGACCTTTTGTAATATTAAGATTACATCAAAGAGTAAGAAAGGTTTGAAAGCATAAAGTCAGATTTGTAAAAATTATATACGTGTGAGTGCTTGTGTATTTTATATAAAGATATAACTTTTTAAATTAAAAGGTGACTTTTAAAAACTTGGGTACATTAAAAATAATAACAATCTTCAAAAACAAAGAAACATAGCATTAACAAGGTCAAGATAACAGCTTTCATTCCGTAAGTATAGGTTAGTGGCCTCTTCCAAAGCTCGCTATCTCACAAATGCACGCCACTAGCCACAAAAAGAACCAGCACAAAATGTATGAAAGGATCGATACAAATCCATCATTGACAGTGCACAAGCAGCTCAAACAATGCCCATTTCAGATTCAGAGTCAATAATTTTGGAAGCACACATGAAGGACAGTTCTGTCACAGTGCTGCTCAGGGGTGACATTAGTCAAGCCTGATTATACAAATATATCACATTCTTTAAAAGAAACTTAAGCAATTAAAAAGGCTTTCTTGTATGTATTATACATATATTTTCAGAAAGCTGTGAAAAATCCTAATTTACCCACATACAATTTTTAAATGATCAGAAAAAAATATTTATGAAGGCTAAAAAAGCAAAATTAATGTCCAATATTTTAAAAATAAAAGCTGACATTTAAATTTTATATTGTATGTCAGATGGTGGGCAAACACTTTCCATATTATAATTCACTTAATGGTCACAATGACCCTGTGAAATTGATGCTGGGATTACCCCCATTCTACAGAGGGGTAAACAAAAGCAGAGGGTTAAGGTGCTGTTAGGATTCAAACTTCCTCAGTGTGACTCTGGGGTCCATGCTACGTGTCTGTATTTCTGCACTGACTCTACTGTTTAAAGAAGCATGCACTCAAAATGTAGGAATTAGTTATTAGATAGTAAATCTCTTCTCTCTGTAGTTCTATGGAAAATACCTTTGATTGCTCATCCTATAAAAGAAAAAAAAAAGTAAACAAAAAGGCAGACTGGGAACTAAATTCCTGAGTCTAATTTTTAGCTCTTTATTTGTTTTATGATGTTCTCACTCATTTTGTGACATAGACTAAGACAAGGAAAGTTTGTGTTTTTTTTAAATAACACTCCCCAGGATATTTGCGACTGAATGAGATCACCAAGAAAAAGGCAGAGAGTTACAAAATAAACCTGGTTGCTGTGACTACACTCAGAGAACCAATTACCAAGAGGAGAGTCAAATTATATAGTCATTTTATTCGTAAGGTACAGAAGGGTGTGTTCCAAAACCTCATCTGTAAGTCCATTATTTAGAATTTAAAACATGATCTATTTAACTCATTATCTGCTTCAAAAAGAGTACTGTATTAATATCACAATACTGGATTTAGAAGACTTTGGCTTTTCTGCAATCAATCCCCCAGTGTTATCAAACACATGTGTCCTCTTTATGTAGACCTGGAAGCATATTAGGGAGGTCTTTCCCCTCACACTCCCAGTCACCAGGAGCCAGGTACTGGCAACACACTCCCGACAGCCAAAGAAGCTGGTGGCATCACTACCACGGAGAGCACAGGCACCAGGAAGGAGGGGTCAGGGATGGGGCAGGGTGCTTTACAAGGCAAGGGCAACATGTCCAATCTCTTAACACCAACAATTCCTAAATTGTCTGGACCACAAAGGAGGTTAGGACTTAGTCCTTCGCACTCTGCAACTGCATCTTCATTTTTGTTCTTGAGATTCCCTGCTTCAGACACCATAATCTCTTGTCCATTCTGGCATCTGTGCTCCTGAATCACCCTTTCTTTCCGCTAGGAAAACACTTTCCCAGTCCACCTCTCCACCTTCTCTTTTCTCCACTTACAGGGAGGACAAAAGGTGGGTAACTGATCAGTATGTGTCTTTGAAGAGGGTAAATACAAATACACTCTCCATCAAAAAAATAAATTAATTCCTCAACCACTTTTTTATTTCCTCATAAAGAGGGCATTTCTAGGCATTCTTTCACAAGATCTAGTGTAGGGTTATTACAACAGGACTTCTAGAATCAAGAAAATAAAGCTGGAGAAAGACATGCTATTAACTACCATCGGTGGGGAGAGGGGAAGAACTGTGGATTTGGTCCTTCTTCCCTGAAAACCATGTAAGACCATTAGTGGAATAAAAGGAGAGGGCGTGGAGGCTGAAGGAAATGGACTCAGTCAGGTTAGGAACAAAAGCAGGAAGAAGAGGGAAGGAAAATGTCAAAAATGGTCTGACTAGGACAGGAAGATTCCTTACATCCATCTCTCTGGGCAAGGATGTATTCATAAAATACACCTGTTGAGTCTCTTTTGAACTCTGGGACCTTTAATACACAAAAGCTGGGGTCTGTGTGTATCCCACATACCGAACTCTGAAGGAAATCCAAGGAGATTTGCTATTTCTTTAGGAGTGAAATATCGAAGTTTAAGCATTAACAATTTTGTTATCTTTTCCTCTTGAGACAAATTGGTAAGGGATTTGTAGATATCCTCAATCTGTAAGAAAACAGTCAAGATAATTGATAAAGTAGAGTGCCAGTAGATTTGTTAAGATAAGATCATCTCTTGTGAGACACTTTAAAAAGGATGAACATACAGTGTGCTGTAATAGCCAGTAGCAAAATGCACAGGGCAAAACGTCTCTTCCAATGGATTCTGTAATTGGCCCATCATGGGCAATATAAACTTCAAAACTGAAATGTCTGAAAACAAAGAACTTGATGTTGAACAAGTCAGGAAACTTCTTGTTTACTTGTCATTTCTGATTCCTCAAAAATTAAATCATAAGAAATAAACAATGGCAACACGACATAAAGAAATAAGTAAGAGATAAAAAAGAAACCTGATCAACCAATGAAATCAACTTCATAATGCTAACAGATATATCATTAAAATATTTACTATTTATGATCAATTTCATCAAATTATTTTCTTAAAATGATAAAATACATCTGGTAACTATAAATTCTTAAATCCATTCATTTGCCTCTAATAGCATTTTTACCATGGGTAAATTTTACTAATGGTAAGAGTTTAATTCAGCATAATAGAAAATAATGTGATTTGACTTCAAAATGATACAAAAGTATAAAATATTTTTATAGCATATCAAGCTTGTTTTCAACTATGATGCCCTGAAGAGTTTACAAATGGAGTATTAATAAAGAGTCTTGCTAAGCTGTAGCTTTCTTTCCCTAAAAGGTAGTTTTATAGTGTGTGATCCAAAGGAATATTAAGATATTTGTGCATCATTTTAGAGAACATTAGATATTGTATGCTGCATTTCAATTTACTCCTTATGGAACAAAAAGAATAGCAAAGATAAGAATAAGAAAAGAGAAAGTAAAATGTGAAATATTCTTTGTATATAAATTCATCTAGCAACAAGAAATAAAAAAAATGTGTATATTCATTCCCAATTTAACATATACAATTATTTTAATATTCTCAAATTCTAAGTATTAAATAGGTTTATTTAAAATAATTTTCAAATATTTTAGTTCTAAAACAATATACAATACCTGCACATCCTCTGTAGTCTGTAACACAGATCCTGTCCCTTCTACGTAGCTTCCATAACTGTAAGATTAACACGTGTATTATGCAGCATCTAATGTATTTGTTAATGTGAAATTTCTTAAATATTTCTGAAATGCATTAACCAATCTACATAGTTACATCCTTCTGAAATAGTCTGAAACACACAAATAAGTGAAAAATCACTGGGCGAAAGACATAAGATCATTCTATTTAAACCTGGCATAGTCTTTTGAGTTGTGTAAAAACCACTTGGAATCATACATTATTATTATTTCTTTGTATTGTCAGTATCTTAATGCTCATCACTAGAAAGCATGCATTTGTATGCTTTATATCCAAATTTATATCCAAATTGTATGATTTATATCCAAATGCTCTTCAATATTCGCATCCCTGACACATTAAACCAAACATTATATAGGTGAAAATAAATTGCTACTATTTCTTAACTCCTGTACCATCACCTCTGTTTTCTCATATGTGTGTATGGTGTATGTGTATATGTACAGATATAGATATATAGATATATATCATCTACACTAAAATAGGCTTTTATAGAAAGGCTTCCCTTATACCATCTTTATAATTACAAAAGAATTTCAAGGTTGTGTTTTATTACCAAACTGATAAGTCTTGCCTTATCAGACTTGAAACAGACAACAGCTGAGTAAAGTCTTTTAAGGCAATGGAAAGCAATAAATCAGTTGCCCTGGAAGTACAAGGGCAGAACATGATAAAATCAGAGTAAATCTGGTATGGTTGAGGTGGGACATAGTACGCATGAAAGCTAACTAGTGGGTGAAAATAAAGACTGAAGATTCAAATCAAACAGTTACTCATCAAGTGAGGTTGAGTGGCATTAACAAAGAAGAGATCGAGATCTTTTACAAAATTTTCTGGAAAGGCCTGATTTTCCCCTTCTTTGTAGGTTTAAAAAAATCGATAAAAAAACATATTAACTTTCAAAAAATAACCCAAAGGTAACCAATAAAAGTCATTATGATATACTATGAGAACGATAAAGTTCTTTATGTACTTATATATAGTAACATTCAGTTGATATTATATAATGAAAAAAGTACATAATAACAGATACAGTATATTACCACTTACCTAAAAAAGGGGGTGAAACATATATATATATATATATATTTTTTGAAACATATATATTTAAATAAACCCTCACACATAATACCTTTGGAAGATTAGAGAGTAAATTGAAATGTCTGGTTGTATGTAAGCAGGAAAACTGGATGAGCAAGAGAGAGACAGAAAAAGGAGTCTCACAATCTGTACCTTTGATTTTTGAACCATAAAACCACATTATTTATTTTTAAAAATTGAGTAAAATTTAAATTTGCTTTAACATGCGCCAGATGATTTAATTTTATTTCTTCATATTAAAACTTAATTTCTTCTTATATATTGATGAGAGTGGACATAAATTTTTGAGGTCTGAAGTGCCATAAAAAGAAAGGTGCTAAAAAGTAGCAAATTCAGTATCTACACAAACCATGTTTCCACCATGGGTAATTAAGCTCTTATGAAGGTCACCAAACAAACGGCATTGTGTTTTATGAGCACTTTTGTGGGATGTGCACATAATGTTCTGCCAGAAGGAATTTTCACTCGTGCATTCTATTGGAACACGAAAGCAAGCAATTAAGGGGGAAAAAAATCATTCTAGCAGAAACATTTTGTAAAATGCTTCTTGTTTTGAGAAGTTCTAAAAGAAATAATAGCCATAAAAACCTGGCTATCTTAAATATACCATTTTAAGAGTCTTTTTAAACCTACCCTTTGGTAAAGCATGTGGACCTTCGGCAAGTGGGCTTAACAATGTCTAGCAAAAGAGCGTATTTCAGCAATGACTTTGGTGGTAAAAAATACTGATTCATGTCAACATCATCTTCAAGAAAATCTTTTAACATTTGCACAGAGAGATCATTGTCTTGGTGATGTTTCCGGTCAAGTTCTTGTATAGTTTCGAGCTTAAAAAGAATGGTCTCTTTTCCAGAACACTGTCTGCCCTTATCAAAGCAAATATTTGGTTCAATTTTCTTTCTTTCAATTTTATTTTCTGCATCTATTGTATTTTTTTCTGGATTTTCAGATTCAGTTTTGGGGAACTCCATCAGCACCTGGCATTAAGGGAAAATACACAGTCCGTTAAAAGCTTTACTAAAAATAAGAGACAAATTAATAACGTTTAATTTATGTTATACAAAAAAATATCTTTAGCCTTTAGAGAGTTGTCATTAAAAACACAGAAATTGTGATTTACTTGTATTTATACAAGTTATTATAAATTTTCATCATATAGCTATAGTGTCATCAGGCTACAACTGATTTATTTCATGGAATTACTGCTTATCATATTTATAAATAAAAACAACATTCAACAAAGCAATAGGAAGTATGTTGAATTTAGTATCATATTTTAAAAAGAGGTTTAGAAAGTCACAGTAGTTTTGGGATGAATAAATCATGGGATTAAAAGGCACAGCATTAAAAAAAGAAAAAAAAGAAAGAAACATTAACATTTCCAGAAAATGTGTATTGGATCAAAGTTTGCCATATCCCTTCATTAAAAAAGAAAAACTGGAACATATGCATGGTCTAAAGGAAAACTAGTAATTAAAAAAGGGAAAGCTTTTTCCCCTAAAAGGTTATTTGTACTCATGAGTCCCATAGGAAAACCCTGTTCCTCCAAAACATGTAACCATGCATAATGAATGTCCTAGTTTGTAAAAGAAAAATAGTTCCAGGGATTTTTAATGCTGATGTCTTTGTTAATACAGTTTATATATTGTTTTTGGAATTGACGACCATGGAAAGGGAGATGTATTGGTATGATATGGTAGGGGACCCAAATGACACTACTGATCCCCTGTTAGGAGGACATAACTTTCGAGTTCTTACCTGTGATTGGTTTTTGTTTTTTTTTTTTTAAGATTTTATTTATTTATTTATTCATGAGAGACACAGAGAGAGAGAGAGAGAGATAGGGAGGGAGAGAGAGAGAGAGAGAGGCAGAGACACAGGCAGAGGGAGAAGCAGGCTCCATGCAGGGAGCCCAACGTGGGACTCAATCCCGGGTGTCCAGGATCACACCCTGGGCTGCAGAAGGCGCTAAACCGCTGTGCCATGCCACTGGGGCTGCCCTTACCTGTGATTGTTAAGGAGAACTTTACTGAACCATCGAAATTCTGTTTTCCACAGCAATTTTGACGGAAACATGCACAGCTGCTTGCATTATTAGAGATCCTATCCATAGCAATTGAGCATTTTATTCTAGCTTGTACTAATCACTATGTTTTAATCAACTAAGGCTAAATAGCACTGACTTCAAAGAAAATGCAACCAATGTGTTAAAATACTGTTAAGCCATTGTTAAGATAGTATAATTGAATTTTAACACAAATAATCAATGGCTTCTATCGGAGGGAAAATGACGCAGTCAATGGTCAAAAGGGAAGTAATAGGGGAAAAAGAGGATACAGCTTTGACGATAGTTTTTTTTTTTTTAACTTTTAACATATATTTTTTATAACAATGAAAGAAAAGTTTTATTTTTTGTCTTGTTTAAAACAATAAAAACAGCATCAGGAGAGGAAAAAGCCCTAGAAAACAGACCTAGGTTGTGGTCTATATTACAGATTCAGTAAGACATATATAAGCTTCCACAAAGTAGTTCTTGAAATAAATTAACAGACTGAGATATACTTATAATAGATTAATAATAATAATAAAAATATTAACAATAACAACAATACCTGACCAGGGGCTTGAAAAGGTAATGGTTCTGACTGAAGCTTTGCAATAAGGAAATACCGTAGCCTTGAATTTGGAATGCCAAACTGGAGAAAACAGCAGTTGGTTATGACAGGGAATTAGAGAGATCTGTATCAACTGTCACACCTGACAAAAAAAACTCATATAGGTTTGTGTTTAGTTTCTGCTAGAAAGAATTCTGTTATTAATATGTAGAGGACTAATTTTTGTACTAAATTCTTAACCTTTTAAATTGTGCTTTGTATCTTTATTCGAATGAACAGAGATTGAATCTGATGAGTCTTTGAATCATTTTCATTTTATATTTCCCAGATAAGAAATTATATAGACATTCTCACATTCATTATTAATAATAACCATAAAAAATAAAATTCAAATATAGCTATTCTTGGCTATTTATTGCCTCAACTTATTAAAAAAGGAGGACACACTAAATTTTAAAAGTTAGAAGGCAATAAATATGAAATAAACTTAATGAGATCAGACATAATGCCAATTTTCATAGTACACGTACATCTAATTTTTGAAACGAGTTTTCTTTTAATTTCAAGGCAAATAATTATATAATAGGCTAAAGATAATAAAAAGCTAACAAACACAATAATAAAAGAAAAAATAGTTATACTTGTAATGTAAAAGATCAAATATCTTATCATAACTGCTTACTTTAATTTCATATTCATGAAATAGAAGCAAAGTTTGCATTTTATTTTATTTTAATTCCAGTACAGCTAACATACAGTATTATATTAGTTTCAGGTGTACAATACAGAGATTCAGCACTTCCATACAACATCTGGTGCTCATCACAAGTGCACTTCTTAATCCCCATCCCCTATTTAACCCATCCCTCACTGACCCTCACCCTACAGCCCTCCTTGCCCCCAACAATCCATTTGTTCTCTAAAGAGTCTGTTTCTTGGTTTGTCTCTTTTTTTTCCCCTTTGCTTATATGTTTTGATTCTTAAATTCCACATATGAGTGAAATCATACAATACTTATCTTTCTCTGACCTATTTTGCTTAGCATTATACCCTCTAGTTCCATCCATATCATTGCAAATGGCAAGATTTCAGTGTTTGCATTTTTAATAGTTCTAAAAATCTAACCAGAAAACTATCATATGTTCATTTTGTTTTCTATTTTGGATTATTTTGAAGCATTACCAAACTACAGCACACCAGATTTGGAAAGCCAAATAGCACAGATTTTCAAAATACACTATCCTTTATATCCTTTATATATATATATATATATAAAGGATATATACATATAAAGGAGATATATATATATATCCTTTATTTTCTGTGTGAAAAGAAATTTATATTTTCTATAAGCTATAAGCTATATATTTTCCATAAAATACATATAAATAAATCTATATGCCTGTACCACATTCTTTAGAAAGACCTATGCCTGAGCTAATTTCAAGATTTAAGTATAATATTATTCAAAACAGATCTATTCTTTTTATTGAGTCAAATTCCCTTTAGGAAGATTTATGGGAAAGTTGATCATTGTGATACCTACAGAGGTTGGAGATAATAGAAATTCTTGGTACTGAAAACCGCAATTTTCTAACGTTTGTATTAATAGGTCTCTGAAAAGAAAAAAGAAAAAATGTCAACCCTATAGTTGGAAATGGGGTTCTTATACAAAAATTATACATAAAACTTCATTTTATGTGAAAACTATATCTCCACCAAAGTTGTTTAGGAAGTGAATGATCCTAGGTCTTAATTATTAAGTCTAGTACTTGAGAAATTACATTTCTCAAAAAAAATATAAAAATGATTTCTATTATAAACAAAGCTGCCAGATAATTTATCCCAACTGGAGCTATATTCTATCCAGAGTTAGAATCACTAGCTGATTGCTGATGATAAGTTGCTATTGGAATGGAACTCTGTCTGTAGCAAGTCAGATGGGGGAGCCCTGATAAGATAGCAGCAGGTTCAAGGACAGGGATATTTTCTGGCTGGGGTTACCATCTGAAAGGGATCTGACCCAAGGAACGCTTCTCCAAACTGCAGGACAGAAAATGCCTATCAACACAAACATTTCTTACTGAGAACATTCCTACTTCTAAAGAAACAGGCAACAATATAAGCAACTAAAATTGAGAAATACCATTTTGTTTAAAATGAGTGCTCATTCTGCAAAAATTCAGACATATCAAAATGGGAGAATCAGGTGAACCTAAGTTTGTGAAACTTTGTATTATTAATTAGTCAAAATCAATATTAACGAATAAAATATATATATAAAATGTCAGACTGTATGGATTTAAGATCTTTATTGCACAACAGTTTCTACAATATACCAAGTTTAAAATGGACACAATGCAGATACTTTTTTACCTTGTAGAAGATACTTCAAAACCTTTGACATTTTCTAAAAGAACATATTTTGGTAGTTTCTGTAATCTAAAACAAAAACAAAAACAAATGGAATTCTAAACATGTCATTGCTAAGAAGTAAGAAGTAAAGAAAATCCTTGTGGGAACTATGAGATTAAGTAATTTTCTAAATCCTCCCTTTTTATAAAAGGATTTTATAGAGGATAGAGACAACTTACATTTTATTCATTTTCCCCATAAAAATGGCATAGCTAATGAAATTAACATTTGAAATGTTCATTTCCACTGAACTTTATCAGAAAACATGGGTTCAGGGCTGCCATTTACATAGAATGGCAGCTTCTAGGGTTAGCACAGTTTGCAGGCCTTGGGCAGCAACATTCACTAACATTAGCATCATTTGCATTTATTTTGAGAGAGGCAATAGAATTTAGCTATTAGACTGTAATTCCCTGTCACTCACTGTAGGGGCAACCACGGAATTGGCAAACATTTACAGTTATTCTATCAGGGCAGAAGAATATAAAAGGCATGCACAGTATCTGAAGGCTGCTAATCTCTATAAAATGACAAATATCACATTCTTCCAAATCCAAAGGTTTAAATTTAAGGTATATATGTACAAAAATCTAAGTTTTTACCTTGGGAGAATATTTAGAATATATAAGAGGCTATTTGTCCTTGGATCAGTCACATCACCTTGTAGGCCAATTCTAAAGGATAAAGAAGGTACAAGTAAAATTCACCATGAATCTTACTTATAGAAAGATACGAAATCACTTTTAAAACATCGAAACTGAGAGAACTAAAAGTAGTTGGTCTTCACAAAAAATATTATCTTTGTTGCTATAGAGAACAAAATTCATTTATTCACTTAATTAAAAAGAAAAAAAACCCTTGCCTAATAAATATATATATTATAAAACAATATGCCAAATGACTTACATGAGGCAAAGAACTGAGAAGAACAAATAGTCAATAGAGAATAACCTCAATTACCCTCTTAAAATCACTTTGTTTAGGAAACACACACACAACTGGCTGATTACACCTTTTGCTCTGTCCCAGATGAGACAACAAAGGTCAGATGAATGAGCTGCTTGGTAGGGTGGCAACATAGAGTCATGGAATTGATAACTAACCACCATCTACATGGACCATAGTTAGGTAAGACAAAGCCAATTTCGTCCAATGTAAATAGTAGAGACTTAACCTGAATGCCTGATTTTCAATGTGATCGAGAATCAAGCAGAAACGAAGACTTGGATTGGGCCTGGGTAGTAGAAACAGAGGACAAGGGTTTAAGACCTGGTTATTTACTAGCTTCATTGTCTTAGATTAGTGACTTGACATCACTTGTCAGTTCCCTCATACCTTCCAGCAGGGCCAGAATCATCTGTGGATCTGAGGCTCAGATGGAGACTTAGAGTAAACTTGAATAGACACCTCAAAAATCTTGTGTCCCTTTCCTCTCAGGGTTGCAATTATGACAGTATTACAGAATCAGTTACTGCTGCCACCAGCAGCTGGAGATGGGCTGCTGGTAGTAGGGAAGACACAGGAGGCCCTGTGCAGTAATACATGAGGCTGCGCAGTGCTAGGGCTGCATTCTGTTCTGTGCCTCCTACTCACTGTAGTTCAACAGGCCATATGCTTGCATATGCTTGGAGGCATCTTTACATGGAATGCCCTCTGCCTTTTCTGATAAATTCCCAATCTGCTTTCAGACACAGTTCAGATATTGCCTCTCAGAGAATTCCTGTCTCCTACCATGCAGCAAGCCATTTTCCCCTCTGTGTTCTCACAGCACTTCTAGAATTCATTTATCACATAGTTTGTATCATATGATATGATAATTATTTGTCAATCATTTCCCTTAGACTATAAGCTCCTTGAGGATGGGAACTACAGTATCAAAAGCAATGCCTGGCTCACAAGGACACAATAAATCCTTGGGGAATTAATTTCCTATAGAGTTGTTTAAATAAAGCAAAACTTAGATGGAAATTAAGCATGAGAATATTCATTTAAATCAGAATATTTATTACATGTGACATCCCATTTAAAATCATCTTAAGTATTTAAATAGGAATTATAAAATAATTGACAAATCCTGGCTCTCACATTTTCTAAGTATATGGCCTTAAAGAAAGTTACTTAATCTTTCTATGCCTCATATTCTCACCTATAAAATGATGATAATATAAACACCTATTCCATAGGCTTGTTAAATTAAATAGCATACTCCATTGTAAGACAGAGGCTTGTTACTATTATTTAAGATAACTAAAAATATCTAAATGAGGATGAATTAATCAAGATTTCATCTAAGATATAATTCCCTGAAACACACAGCCAAATACTGTATAATAAAAAAATGAATTACAATACAGCTATAAAAAGTCAGAATTACTCAATATATATATATATAAATTCTGAGAAACATAAAATTCATAAACACATTCTTAATTAGCTTTTAAATTTAACATTAATTTAAAATTGAATATGACATTTACTTTATTAACCAGTTAAAAAGATATTCCTGAATACTCATAAGTTTAATTAATTTAAGGTAATTTAGGTCATAAATAAATACTGTAAATATCTTAGGTCAATATAAAAGAGGTCCCAGACAGTCTCTGCATATCTTCTATTGACGAAACCGCTTTGCTCATTTGGTAGTAATTGCTATGTCCTTTATGATCAATGCTGAATTATAAATATGAGTAGATAAGAGGAATTATTTATGAAGATTGTCAAAATTATAAAAATGCAGCTAATAGTCTTCAAAGTGTCCACGCTTGAAACCATGGTATAATTTGATTTAATGAATTCCTGGAAAGTACTCTTCCTCAACAAAGAAATATTTATTATACATACCTGGTGAATGGTTGACAGGGAGGGCTCATTAAAATCATATTGAAAGACAATTTGTCAAACTCTTCTAGTGTAATGCCCTAAGGAACAAACATTTGGGGAAAAAATATAAAAAGATGCATAGAATAGTGAAGAAGGAAAAATGCTAATTATAACTGAATATATCATAAATTATAACCCTTAATAGTTTTATTTATAATACTTAAAAGTTTATATAACACTTAACATTTTTCAAATTAACTTCAGTTAAACTAACTTTCCAAAGCAATCTCATGAAGAAAGTTGGAGAAGTAAATTGAAGCTATGAAAAACTAAGTGGCTTCCCCCAAGACTCTGAGCCAGCCAAAGCAGAGCTGGAACGCTAATTTCCTGAATCCTAACTCTTTCACACCTCTGTGGCACCTCAAGTCTAACACCGCTTTGTTTTCTGGAGTGAAACATAGAGAACTTCATTTATAATTAAAGAATTCTTAGCATAGGGTCTAAGAGAATGTGTAAGACCTTTCTATCAATAATATTTTCTATTTAGGAAATGTACACTGACCAGTCACTATCTGCCCCGCCTCCCCGCCCAAGTAAGGTCTCTGTTAAATTATTACAAAATGAAAAAAGTCCCATTTTCAGATATCCATAATTATCATATTATTTTATAGTCGTGTGTAGTCAAAAAACTTCAAAAGGTAACAGTTAAGATTAATGAATATAATCCCTATTGGGCTAAGTAGTTGAAAATGTGCATCAATTTCATAGATGAAAAGATAAATACAGTACAGTGGTCTGTCCATCTCTGTGGTTTCCCCAGTCAATCTGGGTCCAGAAACAGATGATCCTCCTTCTGACTTATGGTCAGGTCACTAGTAGTCTAACCCTAATGTCACAATGCCTACATCATTCACCTCACTTCATCTCATCATGCAGGATCTCGTCATCCTACACTAGCGCAAGAAGAGGGGTGAGTACAATATATATGGAGAGAGAGAGAGAGAAAGAGACTGCAATCACATAACTTTTGCTAAAGTATACTGTTGTAATTGTTCTATTTATCATTAGTTATTGTTGTTAATCTCTTACTGTGCCTAATTTATATTTACCTTTATTATAGGTATGTACATACAGGAATAAACATGGTATATATACAGAATTCAGGACTATCTGAGATTTCAGGTATCTGGGGTATTGGAACGCACTCCCAGTGGATAAGGGGGGGTCTGCTGTACAGAGAAACAAGCCATGGGTTTTCCAATTCTCAGTGTGTATGCTTCACCAGAAACAAGCAACAAGACTAGAATCACAACTTTCCTAATTATATGACACGTTTCTTAAGTTCAAGGACATGAATAAAGCAGGACAAGCTTTATTCTGAGTTCTGTAAAGAGTGAATTAACCTGGGGAACACATTGGTTGTCTCTATTGTATTAAAAGTTTGAATGTACGTGTCTATCATTTTTAAATCACAGGCTTTTCAGTAGTTGAAGGTATATATGTAAAATAAAAGCAAAATTATTTACTGAAAAGTTCCTACAGCACCTCTGAAACCCTGGAATCTAGGGAAACAATGTGAAGATCATGCACTGCCCAGTCTGTCAGAAAACACAGAGCAGAGCAGTATTAGGCAGCACATCCTACTCAAGTTAAAGAACCTGTCAACACTGGGCTATTGTGATAAGCAACTTCCTGACTTCCTAACTAAATATGGATTGATTGAAGCTAAACTTCAAAAACTAAAGTAAAAATAAAACAACAGTCTTTTATATCAGGAGCATCCTATGTCTAAAATCTGAAGGAAGTAATCCAAGTTACTGCTTCCAATACAGCTTGGCATTGAAAAAAAAATTACATTTTAAAGGGTTCTTCAAAATAGTGAGTTTTAAAATAGTTGCCCAAACCATTCACAACTTCATTTAACCTGGCATTTGAGTCACTAAATGTGTTGAAATTTAAGAAAGTAGTTATGGAGATACACAAATTATCTCTAATAATTTGATATTTGAAACCTAATGGAAATCTATTCTTTTTCTATAACCTGGCCATACAAGTCATAAAAACATCTTTGTTTAGCGAACATTTGGTCAACACAGTGTGATAGCACTGTTTATTACATTTGATGAGCAGTTTTATTTGTTCCCTTACTAGCTTTATTCTTTTTGCAGAAAGGCTCCTGGCTCTTCTCATACTTAATTTTCATGTAACCTTTAGGAAAAACTTGGTAGGTTAGAAAACAATTCCTGACTACTCTAGTAAACTGTAGCTAATCTAAAGAGAACTGCAATTTGTATAATATTCAGTCATACTTCCAATTCTTCAAATACCTTTTATTCCCACATGGGTCATGCATATTTCTTGTTACTTATTTCTTAGTGTTTGTAAGTTTCTTGTTGCTACTATAAATAGGAACTTTCTTCTATTTTATTTTCTAACATGTCTTTGTTTGTATATATAGTAAGATACTGGTTATCATATTTTTATAAACAGCCTCCTTCTTATATGCACTAATTGTTCCTCATACTATTTTTAGAAAGGTATGTTTTTGTTTTCCAGGCTTATACAATTATTCTTTAGAATCTTCCTTAATATTTACATGCTATTTCTCTTGCATGAGTATGCTACTGAACAATCCATAACAATACTAAATAACAGTGTGAACGGTAGACATCTTTGTTTTATTCATTATTTTAGTGAGGATGCTTTTAAAGTTTTATCATGTAACATGCTACTAGATGTGGTGATACATGTGTGTGTCTGTGTTTAAACAGAAATAGAAACATACACACAAAGACAGTAAATGACATACACATCTGTAGTAATATGTATTTGTCCTAATTTTATTAAGAGAGATTAAAACCAGTTGGAAAACCCTGCATTTTGTCAAATATTTTCCAATATATAGTTTTGCTCTTTCCAATTATTAACGTGTTGAATAACAGTAATAGAATTCGTAAGTACTAAGCTACTATCATACACCCAAAACAAAATCTATTTTAGTTATACTACATTATTTTTTTAATGTGCTTCTGATCATTTGGTCATATTTTACTTAGAATTTTTGAGTTTATATTCATAAGATAATGATTTTCCTGTGTTGTGGTATATAGTGGGTATCCAATAAATACTGAGTGGATATTTCCTATCATCTCCTGCTCTATGAACTCTGGTGTTATCTTGTGCATAAATACAACAATCAGATCTTTCTTGAGAACTATATTAATCATCATTATAAAAGTAACTTTCTAGGACTCTTAAATGCTCTTGCCTTGAAATTCATTCTAACATCTAGTCTATTCTGAAACTGTCACCCTTTGTTACCGTTTTCCTGGTATTTGATCATTTTTTTAGCTACAATATATTGTTCATTCAACAATGCTCAGAAAGTGACCTACCAATATTTCAGAGTATGTATTATATGCCAGGCATTGCGCTAAGCCTGTGACAACAATGTTTCTGCTTATGTGAAGTTTATATAGTAGCGGCTAGTAATTCCTCATTTCCTACCTAGATGAATTACAGACTTTAGTTTTATTTTACTAGTTATTTTTATAACTGAGGAGTCTTCCTCCTGGTTATAACCCTCTCTGAATGTTCAGGCCTGCCTGTAGACAGTGACAAAGGCTTTACCCCACAGGCCTTGAGGAGAAACAATCTTTCCCACTCCAGAATTGGAATATGACCAGCACGTCAAGTCTCTGTGGGCTGCTGCAGTCAAGGATTCAGGTGCCCTGGCCAGCACATTCTTCATATGTTTGCATGTCTGGTTCTCTTTATCTGAGGCCTTGGGCAGAGATCCTCTGCATACAGCTCTGCCAAGGCTTCCTTAAGGGAGAAGGTGGTGGAAATTTGGAAGACACTTCCCACTCTGGCTGGTACTCGGCACTTAACATTCCTTGCCTTCCTCCCTTATGATTCTCCCAAGGATCCACCCAAGGCCAGCACTCCTTCGACATTACGCTGACCCCCACATCTGCTCTCCCCTAGTGTGTTGTCGCATGGGGAAATGAAGAGGGGGGCACTGGTGTTTTATTTTACAGACTTGCTTATATCACCACAGTAAGTGATAAAGGCTCACTCTTTCATTTTTGTCTTGCTGTTTTAAGAAGCTACTCTGACCCCTGAGAGCTCAGCTGTCTTGCCCAGCTCAGCTAAGCTCCTAACAGTAACATTAAACAGTCTCCTAAAATAAATATCCATAGCTTCATTTCTGTTTCAAACAGACATGTTTTTTGAGTCTCACTTTCTTCTCTTACTTCAATCACATTATTATTTCTACACTACAAAGGTGCACAATATTTTTACCCAGTTTCCTAATCATAATTTCTTTCCTAAATTGGTAGCTTTATTCCAGGGTTCTCTTACTTGGACTCATCTCTTGCTTTGTTAGATTAAGTGAAGGAGTCATTTTTCAATAAGGGCCCAATGAATACTACAGTTCATGAATTGTTATAGGTTTTATTTTAGGAATTTTCCCCCTCTATTTCTGTTAATACTCTTGTTCCTTTTCTTTTATTGTCTTCTCCAGAGGTACTAATTATTTTTATTGTATCATTTTTGTCTTCAGTAGTTATCATTTATTCTACAACATTTGATCTGTATTTCTTTTCCATTTTAATTTATTTTTCTCAAGTTAAATCCTTTACAATTCTGTTTGCAGCACTGCCCATTTTACTTTTTGCTACTCTGACATGACTTTCATTTCTATAGTGGTTTTATTTTTCTCCTCTTTCTTTTTTCCCTGACCACTGTTACTTTTCCAGTCCAATTACTGTCTTACTGCTTTTTGAGCATTGAGTACATTTATTTGAGTTCTTGTTTTGAAGATACCATGTTTTATTTAATGCCTGAAGCTCATGGAGGCATGTGTGTTTGAAACTTACATACATAAATTCTTAACATAATTTTCTGTTGTATATTCTGCTTTCTGTTTACATTTTTACCTTATTTAAAAATTACTATATTAGTATAGCCTCAAACTGGTTCCTTTCTAATTATTATTCATTTTTTAATGGAGGCCACTAGAATAATGGAGTCTGCTGGAAGATGAGGTGAAATATGCACTTTGTCACCACACTGTTTCTGGGAAGGACCTGTACTAGCCTTTAACCTAAGAGCACAGCTCTGTCCCTATCCATGATCTTGCACTCATGACGAGCAGGAAGTCGCCAAGGTTGCAATGGCACTTTTAGCTCGGTGATGTGGACCTTTCAAATCTCTCTTTTCCTGACTTAGAACAAACAACTGCCGAGTCCATTTGGTCTCCTTCCTTGCCATTCTTTCCTTCTTGATTCTGCACAAGATATGTAGAGGTCAGCCTATGATTTTACCATCCTCATTCAGTCCTGTCCCAGACTGGACACTATTCATAGTTTTTTTTCTCATTTTGACTTATATCTAAATCCTATTTTCATTAATGATGGTGTTCTATCCCCTTTTCCCTTCTTTTCTTATTTCTATTAGAGAAAGTGATAGAGTTTTGGAATAGAAGTATTTTTTTTTATGCTGCATTCGATCAGAAATCCCAAAGAAAACTGTTAACAAGTCCAATTTGTGCACTGATTGGTAAATTCTTGAAGGCAAAGACAATTATTTTCATCATATCTGTGTTCTCCCAAGGGCTCGATACCTTGCATGTAGCAAATGTTCAAACGATCAATATATGTTGTTTTATAAAACTTAAAATCCCTAGAACCTCTCATTATGTCTAAATTTTCCATCCCCTTTTAAAACATGATCCTCAGCATAGCTCCTGTATATTTGACCTAGACGTGATAACACTCTTTCCACATCAGGCTAACAGGAATACCAAAGGAGAAACTGAAAGCCAAAGGCAGGCAGCCTTTTTTCTTACAGACAGACTTATAGACCTTTCAAGTGAGCTGGAGGTGCCTACCTCCATTCTTCCCTCCTCCAAGCCTTCTTACATCATATGTAAAGAGTATGATTTATTACCATCGATTAAAATTGGTACCGAAATATAATTAGCACTAAACTAGGACAGAAAGTACCAGAAAGAAGGAAGCTACACAGAGAAAGAGATGCAGAATCTGCATAGCGTTCCCTTTGAGTGGACATACATTAGGTGAGGGCAAAGAACAACTGCTGGGAAAGAACAATCACTGGAGAACAGTAGTCCAAAGCACTAGGTCACCCAGAGTAGGAAACCCAAGTCGAGTATATGGGGTATTTTATAATTATAATTACTGAAGTGAAGCTGGTGTACAACTCCATTCTTTTCAGGTGTACAACACTGTGATTCAATGAGGGCTCATTTTTCTCCACATTCTCACCAATATTTATTATTTGTCTTTTTGACACTAGCCATTCTAACAGCTGTGAGCTGATATTTCATTTTGGTTTTCATTTGCATTTCCCTGAGGATTAGTGATGTTAAGCATTTTTAATGTGTCCATAGGGTTTTTAACAGAGACCTAAGAAAGTCCGTATTTTAATAGTGGGATTAGACTATCTTTATGGTAAAGACTACTTAAGACACACTTTAAAAAATGCTTAAAAATATACCTTGAGAGAATCAAGCTCATTTGCAATTAACTGCCTCTGAGAACAAAATCCAACGTTCCTTAAAGAGTTACAACAAACTCCAGCACTCAAAAATGTAAAACTCACAATGCCAACCAAGCTCCTAATAAAAAATTACAAAAATGCTAAAAAACAAGATAATGTGACTCATTACCCCATTAACTGGGAAGGGGATGGGGACAAGGAGGTGGTGGTAGTGGCGAAATCCATCAACAGAAACAGACTCAGCGATTTGATAGAATTAGCAAATATTTTTAAATAGTCATTATTAATATCAATAATAATATTTTCCTTTAGGAAAACAAAAACATGAAGAGACAAATTAAAGACATAGAAAAGAATTAATTGAAATTTCTTAAAGTGAAAAAAATCTAAAACAAAAAGTTACACATTGAAAAACAAAAACCTGAAGATATAACAATATAGCATGCATCCAAAAAGAAACACACAAAGAAAACAAGAGTAAAAATGAATTCCCTCAGTGACCTGCAGAGCAACATGAAGGGATCTAATACATATATAATTTGAGGTAAAGTGAAAACAGGAAATAGAGAAAATATTTGAATAATGGCCAAAACCTTCCCAAATTTGATGAGAACTATACACAAGAAAAGCACAAGGCCCATGCAGAATAAATAAAGAAAAACATACAAAAACACATCAAAATAAAATTCCTGAAAACATGGGATCCCTGGGTGGCGCAGCGGTTTGGCGCCTGCCTTTGGCCCAGGGCGCGATCCTGGAGACCAGGGATCGAATCCCACATCGGGCTCCCGGTGCATGGAGCCTGCTTCTCCCTCTGCCTGTGTCTCTGCCTCTCTCTCTCACTGTGTGCCTATCATAAATAAATAAATAAATAAATAAATAAATAAATAAATAAATAAATAAATAAAAATTCCTGAAAACAAGTGATAAGCACAAAATCTTAATTGTAGCCAGAGAAAGATAAAATATATGAAGAGGAATCAGCAGAAATTTAGCAAACTAGGTAACAAAGTGCCAAGAAAAAGTTTTAATTAATAGAAAATATGAACTTATGAAAACCTTTCAAAAACAAGTGCAACCAAGGAATCAGTGAAAATTATACTTCACAATAAAGACAGAGAACTGACAAAATTTGTCACTTGCTGCATGCACATGACAGGAAATGCTAACAGAGGTTTTTCAGGAAGAAAAGAAAATTATATCACATGCAAACTTTGATTAAAAAAAAAAATGAAATGTTAAAAACAGATGATATGTAGGGGATCCCTGGGTGGCTCAGCGGTTTAGCCCTTGCCTTAGGCCCAGGGCATGATCCTGAAGTCCCGGGATCAAGTTCCACATCGGGCTTCCTGCATGGAGCCTGTTTTTCCCTCTGCCTGTCTCTGCCTCTCTCTCTCTCTCTCTCATGAATAAATAAATAAAATCTTAAAACAAAATAAAACCAAAACCGAAAAAACAGATGATATGTAAATAACAGGTCCTTTTCAAAACTCTTTAATAAATATTTGACTACTTAGTCCAAAAAAAGTTAACAACATATTTGGGGTTTTAACACAAGCAGCAGTAATATGTATGACAAATATAGCAAAATATACAGGAGTAAAATGGATGTATATTATTGTAATTAATATAACAAAGTGCTATAATGTTACTTAAGTGGGCTTCTCTAAGTTAAAAATGCATATTGTAAACCCTAGAGTAGTCACTAAGAAAACAAAACAGATATAATTAATAAGATATATCTAATAAAGTCATTAGTAAAGAATAATAAAATATTAACATATCAAAAGGCAGAAAAAGAGGGATAAACATACAAAAAAACAGATTGGAAAAATAGAAAACAAATAACAAGGTAGTAGAAGTAAATACAAAAATATTAATAATAAGATTAAATGTAAATGGTACAAACACTCCAATTAAAAGGTAGATGTTGTCACTGAATAAAAAAGACCCAACCATATGCTGTCTACAGTAAATCCAATTTAAATACAAAAATACAAATAGGATAAAATTCAAAGGATGGAAAAACATAAACACGTAAACATTAATCATAAGAAAGCAGACTAGTTATATTAATATCAGGAAAAGCAGACTTCAGAACAAGAAATATTTCCTGGAGTTAAAAAGGGACAAGGTCATTATCAATAATAGCCAAACTATGGAAAGAGCCCAAATGTCCAACAACTGATGAATGGATAAAGAAGATATTGTGTGTGTATGTGTGTATATATATATATATATATGTATGTATATATATATATATATGGAATATTACTCATGTCATTTGCAATGATGTCGATGGAGCTAGAGTGTATTACACTAAGCGAAATAAGTCAGTCAGAGAAAGACAAATACCATATGATTTCACTCGTGTGGAATTTAAGAAACAAAACAGATGAACATATGGGAGTGGGTAAAAGAGAGAGAAAGGAAAAACCCATAAGACTTAATGATAGAGAATAAACTGAGGGTTGATGGAGGGAGGTGGGTGGGAAATAGGCTAGATAGGTGATGGGTATTAAGGAAGGCACTTGTTATAATGAGTACTGGGTATTATGATGAACCACTGAATTCTACTCCTGAAACCAATATTGCACTGTATGTTAACTAACTAGAATTTAAATAAAATCTGGGAAAAAAAAGGAAATTTCATAAGATAAAGAGATCATTCAATTAAAAAAAACCATAAAGTGTATATACACTTAATAACAGAGCTTCAGGAAAAAATGAAGCAAAAACTGGTAATACTGAAGGAAGAAAGAGACATATTCACAACTGTAGTTGGAAATTACAACCCCCTTCCCTCAGCAACTGATAGAAAAAAATCAGTAAAGATACAGAAAAATTTAACAACACTATCGACCAACTTGACCTAACTGACATTTACAGAGCATTCCACCCCACAAAAAAGAATATATTCTTTTCAATAGCATATAGAACATTCACTAGAAAAATTGAATCCTGGGCCATAACACAAGTCTCAACAATTTAAAATAACTGAAATCATACAAAGTATGACCAAAATAAAACAGAAATGAGAAATCAGTAACAGATATCAGGAAAATATTATGAATATTTGGAAATTTAAACCCATACTTATAAATAACACATGGGAAATCAGAAGGAAAATTGGAAAATTTTTTTTAACTGTATGAAAATCAACACACAACATATGGAAATTTGTGGAATGTAGCCAAAACATAGGAAAATTTATAGCAGTCAATGTTTATATGAAAAAAGGAAAAAAATTTCAAATCAGTCATCTAAAGTTCCACTGTAAGAAGTATTTAAAAAAACACAAATACAAAGTAAGTAGAAATAATAAAGATGATCAGAAATTAGTGAAATAGTAAACAAATGAACAATAGATAAAATCAGTTGCATCCAAAGCTGTTTACTTGAAAAGACCAATAGAACCGGCAAACTTCCAGCTTCATTAGCATTTTACAAATCACTAACATCAGAAGTGACATGTGGTACATCACTATAGAGTTCACACATAGAAAAAACGTATAAAGAAGTATGAAAAACATCAAACTAATACATTTGATGAATTAGATAAAATGCATAATTTCTTTTGAGATCCCAAATTTCTAAAACTAAATAAAAAATATATAGAAAGCCTTACTAGTCTTATAGCAATTAAATAAATTAAATTCATAGTTTAAAACCTTCTCATAAAGAAAACTCCAGGCCCAGATGGCTTCATTAACTAAATTCTATCAAACATTTATAGAGGAACTACTACTTATTTTTCAAACTCTTCCAAAAAATATAAGGCTAATATAACCCTAATACTGAAACCAAACTAAAACACCAAGGAGAAATAAGAAATCATCTATGAAGCTAAATGTAAAAATACTTAACAAAATATTAGCAAATTGAAACTAGCATTACTAAAAAAGATAACAGATCATAAATCTATCCTAGCAGGGATCCCTGGGTGGCTCAGCGGTTTAGCGCCTGCCTTCGACCCAGGTCGTGATCCTGGAGTCCTGGGATCAAGTCCCACATCAGGCTCCCTGCATGGAGTCTGCTTCTGCCTCTGCCTACTTCTCGGCCTCTCTCTCTGTGTCTCTCATGAATAAATAAATAAAATCTTAAAAAAAAATCTATCCTAGGAATGCATTCAAAACCAGAAATTGAAATAGTCACCATAATAAAATAATAAAATGGGGGAATGATATAATGATGTTAAAAGATGTGAAAAAGATATAGCATTTGACAACATTCAAAACTCATTCATTACAAAAATTATCAGAAAATGTAAAGAAAGGAAATGTCCTCAATTTGATAAAATACATCTATAAAAAAGATATAACTAACACCATCCCAAATGTAAATGACTGAATGAATGTTCGGCCCTTAGGCTCTAGAAGAAGGCAAGAATATCCAATGTAATCCTACTTAATCAACACTGTACAGGTCTAGACAATGTAATAAGACAAGAGCAAAAAGTTGCACTGATTGGAACAGAAAAGTAAACTCTTTATTCTCTGACAATATGCTGTATATGTAGAAAAAATCCTGAAAAAATCAAAGCTAACAGAATAAGTCAATATAACAAAGTTACAGATAGAAGGTTAAGGTCAATAAACAAAAATAAGCATATTCCTATATGCTAGCAATGAACAATGTTTATATTTTTAAAAATACCACTTACAATAGCATCAAAACCCACAAATATTTAGGGATAAATTAATACGTGCAAGACTTGTAAACAAATATTACAAAATATTGCGGATATAAATTAAAGAGTATCTAAATAAAGGAAGAGAGATACCATGCTCATGGACTAGCAGATTCAATTAAGATATCAATTTTTTCAAAACCAATCAGTGCAATTCCAACCTACATATCTTTCTTTGTAAAAATTGACAGGGTGATTCTGAAATTTACAGAGAAATGTAAATAATAATATAGCCAAAATAATTTTGAAAAAGAAAAACAATAATTTGAGACCTTGTACTATCTGAATTCAATACTTATTATAAAGCTACAATAATCAAAAGAGTGCTACTGGTGTAAGGAAAACATATAGATACTACTGAAGAGAGAGAGTCCAGAAATAGACATACATTTATGACCTTTTTTATTTTAAAGGTGTCAAGGAAATTGAGGAAAGGATTTCTGAAAATCGTAAAAGAAAAAAAAAAAAGAAGGAAAATAATTCCAGGACAATGTTATATGCACCTAGAAATAAAAGAAATGACTGCTCCTTCAAACTACACACATAAGATTACTTTAAATGGGTCATAAACCTAAATGGAAAAGCCAAGACTAACACTTCTAGAAGAGGGGAAAATGGGGTAAACAGGTTTTTTTTTAAAACACACAGAAACATGATCAAAAAACAAAGAAAGATAAATAACTTCTGAATTTTGATGATCATAGTTAAGGAAATGAAAAGACAAATTACAGAACTGGAGAAAATCTTTGTTATATACATTTTTGACAAACAGCTTGAATCCAGAAAACTTAACTCTTACAATGAATTGATATTATAAGCACACCAAATAAGAATTGGGCAAGAAATTTCATCACAGAAGAAGACACCGAAATAGCCAATAAGCACAAGATGCTCAACATTAGCCATCACGGAAATGCAAATTAGAATCATCAGGCACAAAAGAATCACAATAGCACTATATGCTCACTAGAATGGCTAAAACTTTAAAAATTGATAATATCAAGCACCAGTAAGGATGTGAAAAAACTGAAACATTTAAACATTGATTATGGGAGTGTGAAATGGTACAAATACTATGGAAAACAGCATTTTCTCATAAAATTAAAGAAACCTACTATATGACCCAGTAATTCCAATTCTAGGTATTCAACTACAAGAAATGAAAACAAAGGTCCACACAAAAACCTGTACATGAATGTTCACAGTAACTGTTTTATATAGGCAAAAACTGGAAATAACCTAAATGTCTAACATCATGTGAACAGATATATACATTGTAGTACGTAATATTCCACTGTACAGAGTATTACTCAGTAATAATAACAAAGAGCAGACTACTGATATGCACAACAACATGGGTAAATTCAAAAAACATTATGCTAAAACAGAAAGTTACAGCCAGAAAATCTACACTCATGATTTTATTTGTGATATATTAGAAATGGAAAATTTAATCTGTAATGGCAGAAAGCAGATCAGTTGTCTGGGTTTGGGACACGAAGGAACACCACAGGGGATGGATGTTCTAAGTTTTGATCGTGGCGGTTACACACTTGTATATACTAGTCAAAACTCAAACCACATATAAATGAGTGCAATTTATTGTATATAAATTATAGCTTCATGAGAAATTTGTTGTAAAAATTTTTCACAAGAAAATGGGAGAAAAATACAATTTCATATTATTTTAGAGATAACAATGTACACCAGTGTTAAATACTTCTGGTAAGTTCATCAATGTACTTTTAACCTTTAATTTTGACAGGCTTGCTAAAATAAGAAGCATTCAATAAGTACTAGCCAGAGATTGCTTCTCTTGTTTTTATTCCTGCTATATATATATATATATATATAATCTTATATATATATAGTATACTATATGTACTATAAAAGTAAATTGTTTATTTAATATCAGGACAGAACCATGCATTTAGAAGTCAAACATATTCTTACATTTCAATCCTTTATCGCAAAGACCAAAATACTGACCTCTCTCATTCTCTCAAACTGAAAAGTAAAAATAAGTAACGGCAAAAAAGAGCATGCCCTCTTCTCATAGAATATAAAATTCTAATTCTCTTCTCCTAAACTTTTGCATTTATATATGACTTATCCTCCAATGAAGGCACCAGAAACCAGGATCTTATAGCATTTTTCAATCACATTTTCCTTGTCATATACTTATGAAAACAATAAGCAACATTACTCACTTCAATTGTCTTGGCCAGTAACTGTGTGTGAGGAAAATTATACTTGTATACTTCATTAGCGACAGTGTTTACATCAATGGCAGCCACCACTTGTGCAGGTATACAGCTTTCTGTAATGATAAGTGGAATATATTAAAATGAAGTCCCTAATATCAACTTGGTCACTTTACTGAGAGTCAAAATCCAGAATTTTGTAATACATTTCCTCATCTACCTAGCTAGATCTTTGATTCACAATGGGCAACCAGGTCAGGGAGTTAGGCATGAAGTGGGCTATTTGCATACTTCTGGTTCATCTCTCTAAATAGCATTCTAATGCTAAAAATAAGATTTGAATGTTTCAGTCATTATCTCTTACATTTGCCCTCCTCACTCCATTAAGATACACACTTATGAGTTAAATAGGAAGTTTTCCTAAGGCAAAACAAACCAAAAATAGAAAAAGGAAGTGTAAAAAACTGCATTACTTAGAACTTTTTATGAATTAACCTCCATTTGCTCCTCTCCTGCTAATATTAACATAAAGCTGCTTCCCATTATCACTAAAAATGCTTTTATGCAAGTTTTGGAAGTGTTTTAAGAATAGTTTTATTGAGATATAATTCACAAACTGCAAAATTCACCTGCTTAAGGTTTAGGTAAGTTTTTAACTAAAATGAACAATTAAAAAATAAATAAATAAAATAAAATGAACAATTAATTGGTATCCAAATATAAAAACTACATAAACAAAAAACTAAAAATCTTAACAGACCAGGACAGAATGTGAAGAGAGTAAGGGAAATATTTTTAAGAACATCCCTTCACTGCCCTTCTCTCTTGCTGCTAAATAAAATAATAATAACTTTCAGGGTACCTGGGTGGCTCAGTCAGTAAAGCCTCTGACTTGATTTCAGCTCAGGTCATGATCTCAGGGTTGTGGGATCGAGCCCATGTTGAGCTCTGCACTGGGCATGGAGTCTGCTTAAGATTCTCTCTTAATCGGGGACCTCTGGGTGGCTCAGTGGTTGAGCGTCTGTCTTTGTCTCAGGGCATGATCCCAGAGTGCAGGGATTGAGTCCCGCATCAGGCTCTCTGCATGGAGCCTGCTTCTCCCTCTCCCTGTCTCTGCCTCTCTCTCGCTGTGTCTCATGAATAAATAAATAAATTCTTAAAAAAAAAAAAAAAAAGATTCTCTCTTAATCTCTCTGCTCCTCCTCTCTCCCTTTCCCCGTCTAAAAAAATAATGTTCAAAATGGTTTCAGATTCAGAGTTTTACTGTAGTCTCCAATGGCAATCAAAATTTGAGCTATGTTAAACATGCATAGCTGCTATTATATTTTGCAAGTACCATCCCCTTGCACTTCTTACCCAAACATATACAAAAACAATGATGTATGTACCCTGTCCCAAATCAGAAGAAAAAGTTAAGTTTTAAAAATAATAGTATTTGAGACTCCTTAGGAAAACCACCAGAAAAAAAAAATACAAAATTACATAGTACCTCCAAATAGCTATTTAATAACCACTTGCTATCAATAGATAGCATAGGTAGACCAAATATCAAAAAATGACGAAAGAATTTAGATGTGAAGAGCTAGGGCTCATGTAGCAGGCACTAGAAATAAAAACTCAGATCACAGAAGAAGGGGTAAAGAGAAGGCTCACACACAATCAGAAAATAATGGCGACTATATACTGAGGCCTAAAAGAGATGATGTCTGAGAAAAAGCAAGGGCATAAAAATCTCTAAGTAAATATTTGCTGAATGTCTACTAGGCTCAAGAAATTTGACTTGGACCAATTATCTTCTAGGTACCCGCTGCCTTGCTATCTTAGGTCACTGGGAACTCTGAGGTCCAGTTAGTAGTATCATAGGTAGCTGCCTCCAACTGAGTTTAGGATCAATAACTAGTTAGTTGCCTTAGTATAAACTTATAAATAATACCTTTGTCAAAGGCATCAGAAAAATCTTGAAACATAAATCAAGAAGGCTCTTAAACAAAAAAATTAGTATACAAAGATTATTTTGCAAAACTGTAAACCTGTTATAATTCAGGAATTAAGTAACTACTAAACTTTGTAAGAGAGCTCAGAATTAGATAAACATTGAATCATTTTACTGTTTTTTTTTAATTTTTTTATTTATGATAGTCACACAGAGAGAGAGAGAGAGAGGCAGAGACACAGGCAGAGGAAGAAGCAGGCTCCATGCACCAGGAGCCCGAAGTGGGATTCGATCCTGGGTCTCCAGGATCGCGCCCTGGGCCAAAGGCAGGTGCTAAACCGCTGTGCCACCCAGGATTCCCATTTTACTGTTTTGTTAAACAGGATATCTTGTTATTAGTATGATGAAGCCTGCTTGCATTTCCACTATGTATGCAGCAATATGGAATTGCCTGGAGTTGGTTAATAAGACTTTCTCTTTTCTCAGGCTGACAATACATAGTGACGTGCCAAATCTGTGCCAAAATCAATAATTTACAAGAATTTTATGTTCTTGTATTATGGGCTTGAAAGACATAAAAACTTACAAAAAACAACTGCCAAATAAATGTTTTTATTAATAAATAAATAAAAACATAAAAACTTACAAAAAACAACTGCCAAATAAATGTGACAATCCAAGAACTGATGAACCAAAAATTCTTTCTCAGAAAACAATAGATTTTAAAAGTCAATAAATAAATACACTGTTTTTATGCATTAGTTATAAAATTAAGATCCACTGTATGGGAGATCCCTGGGTGGCGCAGCAGTTTGGCGCCTGCCTTTGGCCCAGGGCGTGATCCTGGAGACCTGGGATTGAGTCCTGTGTCGGGCTCCCTGAGTGGAGCCTGCTTCTCCCTCTGCCTGTGTCTCTGCCTCTCTCTCTCTCTTTCTCTCTATGTCTATCATGAATAAATTAAAAAAAAAAAAAAAAAGATCCACCATATGACCTAAAAAAAGGGTTGTGTTTTTTTTGTGTGTGTGTGTGATGAGAAATGATTGTACTAAGATATTTCTGACAATAATTCAATCTGCCTTTTCAAAACAGAATTGTTCTGGTATATAGATGTGTTTCTAAGGAAAAAGTTAGATTTATAAATAACGATTAAAGCAAACCTTGTATGTAGATGATGAATCACTCAATTCTACTCCAGAAACCAATATTGCACTGTATGTTAATTGCCTAAAATTTAAATTAAATAAATAAATAAGCAAAACTGTCAATTCTGTCAAAATCTGAAACTGAGATCCAAAGACAAGTTGTCTTGATATTTTTACTGTGTATTTCCAATCTAGCCTCCAAAAATCTTTGTCAAGCCACATACACATATTTCAAAAATGTTTAACTAAAAACATCAAAGTCAAAATAACTCAATAGAATTTTGCATAACTGAGCTCTATTACTTAAATCATGCAGGAGGGGGACAGAGAATGGAGAAAAGGGAACCTATCAGGACCTTTTAGTAGTGTGGAGGGTAGGGACGTGTTTTTGGCACTGTGATCTATTGCTTTACCTGGATGTTACTCATGATATTTCAGTTATTACTCTGCATATTTATCAACAGGAAACATGAGTATAAAAGGTGAAACATTCTAGTTAGAGAAATGCATATAAATGATGTTAAAAGATTGTCAGATTGGATCTACAAGGAAAGGACAGGGAGTATCATGATCCTGTTTACATGAGGACTGAATTTAAAAAGGCAGGTTTAGTTATACCAAGAGAGATATAGCTTCTAGAGAGATGTAACAAATGTCACTGACAATACATGCATAATTCCTGCTCTCATGTATGTTTCTTATGGAAGTTGGCAAGAATCAAACACACACCCACCATTTTTGAATAGCAATAATTTTCCCTCTTTTTCTGACCACTCTTTCTGGAAAAGTTGTACGGAAGAACCTCTGTTCAGTAATAATGAAGTTACAAGTTTATACTTTTACCTGCCTTTCCTAACCATATAAATCAGAAAACTTAATTGCAGTTATTAAGGTAGGAGAAATTCAATTTTAAAAAAATGTAAATATAAAATTCACCAGCCCACTTTGAAATAAGGAAAATAGCTTATTTTTTTCTTCCTTTCCTTCTTTGTCATTTATTTCCTGACTTGTGTCTCATACAGGTGAGTAATTACTTGGTTCAGCTCATTATATCACACCTGAGACACTTAATCAGGTATGTTAACACTGACATCTAGTTGTGAAATGGAAGATCAGTGCAACATATCCCATGCCTATTTCCTTTTATTCAAAATAATAGCTTAAGAATAAAAGCACCAAGCAGAAACAGATCTGAAGGGATTCTGAATTTAAAATGATTGCTAAATGTTTTATCACTATTGGCCAAGTATATTTCTTATTTCTTTTTAAAGATTCCTGCTTTTGGAAACTTGCAAATAAATTCTCTTAATTAAATAAAATTTAAAATAACTTTCAAATGTTTTACAAAATTCACCCAGTTTCCTTAGAAAATTTCTATAGAGGTTTAGCTAACAGTAAACAACAACAAAAAACTTACTTTGGGTCAAGATATATACTAGATCATCGCTGTTAAGATCTAACTAAAGACAAGAGCCTGTGAACCAGAGAGTGGACAGGAACTGCTTGAGATTTGTGTGCAGACCAGAGCTGGGAAGTGGAATAGGAGAAAAACATGCCAAATTAATGTTTAAAAAGGAGCACACTGAATTTATGTGGAAAGGAAAATAAAGATGCCATGCCAGATAACACAATGCAATTTGAAGAGGAGGCAATGCATTTTGAGGAGGACCTTATAAAAGAACAAAGGTATAAGAGAGAAGAACACGATGGTTTGTACTTTCTGGCCTTTCTAGAACATTGGTTTGTTTCCATTATTGGTTTCTACTATTGAAAAATAAAGGTAATGGCTGGCACTTGAGTCACTGTGTTAGTTGGTCCATGAAGAGAAGGGCCACTTTACAGTGCTAGTGAAGCAAGGAAGTGGAAAGCATTGAGGTCTTAAAGGACTTCACAGAGTCACTGTATGACCCCTGGACTCTCACATCTAAGCTTGCTTTTTTTTTTTTTTTTTTTTTTTAAGATCTATTTATTTATTTATTTATTTAAGAAAAGAGAGAGAGATGGAGAGGGAGAGGATCTCAAGCAGACTTCTTGCAGAGCACGAAGCCCTACACAGGGCTTGATCTCACAACTCATCTCAGGTCATGACCTGAGCCAAAATCAAGAGTCAGACGCTTCACCCACTGAGCCCTCAGGAACCTCTAGACTTACTTTATGTGAGAAAGAAACAAACGTCTACCTCCTTTTAGTCACTATTATTTAAGATGTCTCTATAACCTAATGTTAACAGACACGTGAACCTAATCCTAATAGTACCTCGGTTGTTTACATGGTGCGTGTGTGTCTCTGTGTGTCTCTGTGTGTGGTTGAGAAGAGAATTTTAGGTTCAATTTCTGTTTAGACCAGATCAATGTAATTCAAAAAATATCTAGTGAGTAATGTGTGCCAAGCATTTTGCTAGAGCCACAGGGATGGATGTATAAAGTTTATATTTATGGAACTGAGGGGAGTTTTAAAATTAAAGCAATATTGTTTTTCTCTGAGGTAAAAGAATTCCTCCTTTAATATAAAAAGTGATTTCCCCCCAAATTTTCCTTATGAGGTGCATTTCTACCAAGCAAATACTTTATTCATTATTTGTAAATTTTTATTATTGAAGTATAGTTGACATACAATATTAGCTTCAGATGCATAACATCGTGATTCGACAACTGTACATTACTCGATGCTCACCACAAGTATAGTTGCCATTTGTCACCATATAATATTATTTCTTCATTATTTTTTTTTTCTTCATTATTTTTTAAAAGTCACATCTATGTTCCCCTGAGGACAAAACTCTGGAGACTTGATTTAAGAGAATATAAAAAATTTAGAAAACTAAGCAAAATCATATATTTAATAAACAACTCAAAAATCTAATATGAACAACATTAATTGGAATACCAGTACTAATAAAATCACTATGGTACACTCAAAATCTCAAAAGCAAAACCACTGAAACTCTGGAAACAATGATAATCTGCCTCACATATTTCCTAACCCCAGTAATCTCTTCCTACATATTTTTGCATGGCAAGACTTCCTCAGATGATTTATTGTAATACTGATTAGAAGGTGACATTAAACTACCACTAAGGAAGCTCTGGTTCCTTTGGAATGATGGCTGGAGTGTTACCCAACAGCCTCTGTGGCTCTTGACATAAAACAAAGGTCAAACTATAAATATTGATAATGATTACTAAAGAAAAGACAAAACCTTAACTTCTCAGGCTTTCATGCAACAGATCTTCTAATGATTACTAAGTGTTCATAAGCCCTTTTTATAAAAGATGTGTGGTATTTTAAAGATTTACTATCCTAAGATAAAGAAATGTCTCCTTCTATCAATTTTTGATAAGTTGTAAGACTTGCAAAATGGTATTATATTGCTTATTTTTAGATTCTATTTTAAAGGAAAAACCTTTATTTGTTTTTGTTCGTTACAGAAATGTCTGTATTTTAAAAACTTTATCAAGAGATGGCCAGTTTTCAATGGACATGTTTATTTATAAACTACACATATCGATATATGTAACCCAATTTTTTAAAAAAGCATTATAGCATCAAATGCTATTTTTCTGAACTCACATCAGTAAATTTGTACTTATGGGGTTTCCCAAGATTCTTCCTAGATTCTAATGAAATCATTCTACAGCTTCCTAGTCATCTGGTAGCTCATCATGTCTTCCCAATAAAATCCTATGTCTATGTCTCTGCCTCTCTCGCTCTCTGTGCATCTCTCATGAATAAATAAAATCTTTTTTAAAAAATCACTCTTCAAAATTAAAATTCTATGCACAATAAAAATAACTTATTTAAAAAAAAAAAAAGCCTATCCTACCCTGTTCAACCTCTGACACCATCTCTTTCATCCTAGATCATTCTTGTTAGTCCCTGAGAAATTACTCAGTTTTTTTTTTTTTTAAAGATTTTATTTATTTATTCGTGACAGACAGAGAGAGAGGGAGAGTAAGGCAGAGACACAGGCAGAGGGAGAAGCAGGCTCCATGCAGGTAGCCCGACGTGGGACTCGATCCCGGGTCCCCAGGATCACACCCTGGGCTGAAGGTGGCACCAAACCACTGAGCCACCATGGCTGCCCCAGAACTTACTCAGTTTAGCCGTGACTCCTCTAGGTGGCTTTCACTGAGCCCGCTGGACTGAAATGGGGGCTAGTCTCTCAGGCTGTCATCATGCGGGGTAGTTCACTCTATCACCACATTTATCCCAGGACACTGCCTCTCTCACTAGAGTACATGAGCTGATAGAGCCCAGGCCATGGCTTGTACATAGAGTACTCCCAGCAGTCAGACATTGCCATAACTGTTACCTATTTGGCCTCCAATAAACATCTTCTGACTTGGACTCACAAGAAAATGGGTGAATTTGATCTGTGAAACTAACTCCTGATTATTGTTCATTACTCTCTTCAATATTCTGTTCCTCAGTTAAAAAGTCTTTAATAATCCTGTATTTATGTTTATTAATGCCTAAAAGACCAATTTTAAGTAGATTGACATTTAGGTCAAATGTTTACCTTGGAAACAATGAAGTTTCCAGATGGCCTACAAAATTCTATTTATCTTACAAATAAGTTAATTAATAGCACTAATAGTGCTACTGTCAGAGAATTGTAAATATTTATTAGAATACCTATCATGTATTGGGCATTCTGCTGGGTACTGAGAATACATGATGAGTAGACATCTGTGTTGTGCTTTACCAGCAGCCAGTACCCTTCTCTAGTAATAGTCTCAGATTTCCTTTTGGGAATCTTACCTCACTCACTTTCTGTCAAATGGCCTCAACCCTCTACCCCTAGTTTCACTGAAAGCATGTGTCAGTCCTTGACCCAAGAAGACTCCAGAATGATTTCTGGGAGCAAACAACTCAAAATAAGCCAATGAGGCACAATAAGAAAGTACACCTGACTTTTTCTTAGGCAATGAGGAAGAGATGCTCGATCTTTCCTCCTGAGTTTAACCATGGCGGGGGATATAAGTTCAGTGGCTACTACAGCCTTCTGGATGCAGTAGGGGAGAGTGTGTATAAAAATGCACCCACGGGGTGCCTGGGTGGCTCAGGGGGTTAAGTGTCTGCCTTCAGCTCAGTCATGATCCTGGGTCCTGGGATGGAGTCCTTGGGGTCCAGCTCCCCTCTCAGCAGGGAGTCTGCTTCTCTCTTTCTCCTCCTACCACCCCATGCTGATTCTCTCTCAAATAAATAAATACAATATATTTTTTTAAAATGTACCCAATCCAGAAGAACAAACCTGAGACAGATACACAGAGAAAGAAAACTGGTTCCCAGTAACACAATTCGAACCCTTTTAAGCTGTACCCCAAACCAAGCCTAGATTCGATTGTAGTCATTACATGAGTATTTACAACTTTTATGTAAACCAGTTTGGATTGTTTTCTGTAACTTGGAAATAATAGTTCTATTAAGCATTTAAGAGAATACACACTTAAATATCACTTGTCACTATGAAGAAATGCATTTCAGATTCCAACTTGGCAAGCAAAACAACATGAATACCAAAAGCCTTTTGAATAAGAAACTAATTAACTATAAACCTACAAAAAACACTTCTCTTGATCAAACACTCTCTAAGTGTCCTAAATTGAGGCAATATTTGCAGAAGTCTCAATTTGGGGGGCAAGGACTTCATTATAGGGCTACTTAATTACCTTATCCTATACATGTATTCTAAATATTACAACAAATATGTAGACAGCCATATGTAAGCTGTATCCTCAATGTCTTTTAAGGAGTATATAGTATTTTCAGTTGAACAGTCTTATCAATTTTAAAAAAAAGAAACTCAAGTTCTAAAAGTAAAAACAGTTAAAATAGAAATTTCAATTACAGGCAATTCAAAATAAAGAATTTTAGATAATCAATTAACATAAAATGATGCTGTACCTCACCAATAATGACAAATCCACATTAATCAGTTTTACTTGTCAGACTAGGAAAGGTTTTTAAGAGGAACATTGTCCAGTATGAGCAAGTGTTTGCAAAACTGTGCCCTTTTTCATGTTGGCTGTAGTGTACATGGATTTAACTCTTCTACCATTAATCCTAGCTTTTCCACTTGTGACAATTTATGCTAAGGAAATATTTGGACAATATCATGTTTAAGACTGCCATATTAAAAATGATACCCATTTACACTGATGTGGAGTGATAAAGATTTTTTAAGTACAAAAAAAGTCACTATGTATCCTGTTTGGTAATAATCCTAGTTTTGTATAGTGTATGTGTATGTACCCATATTAAGAAAACAACAACAACAAATGTCAACAGGGACTATCTCTTGGTGGTAGAGGGAATTTGGGGGTAATATTTTTCTTCCTTTAAACTTTTTTGGATTATTTGGTCTTTTTCTTAACAATAAGAACGGAATGCTTTTAAAATCAGTGAAAAGCAAACAAACATGAAACTATTTTTATCTTGGAACAAAGGAATTCAATATTTCTTTTGGTTGTGACCCTGAGAAATCACAAAAGGAAAATATCAAGGACAGATAAGAAAGGTTTGGATACATTCTCAAAACACTCCCATTAGATTGTAAGACCACACACATATACACACACAGAACAGTAAACATAACTCAATGCGTTATTTTATCCCACCAATTCAACAACAGTCAAAAGAATAAAAAACAAGAACCAAACTACACTGCCATAGTTCTTTAGAGATCAACAAGTATAGCATATGACCAAAAATGTAATGAATTGGAAGCTACCTATTTAGCTAAGTATTTACATACTTAGAATGCAAAGGATATAAATCGTCTTCTCCATTTTTTCCCATGACATTTAAGACCTTCCCCTTAATCTCTTAAAGGCACTGCCATGATTAAAAATGTTTATTTAAACGGTTTAAAAAAGAAACAATATAAACACCTGTGATCCAGGCTATTACAACAAAGATTTTGTTTTACATAAATTTGCTTTGAATGAACATATATGAATGGCTCATCACTATAAATGTCAAAACATTTTTTTGTTGGTATTTTCTTACAATTTAAAAGATGATCATTCCTTTTTTTTAAAAGATGGATCATTTCTGATATACTCATGGAATTCAAAGAAATGATATAAGCATTAGGACTCTGTATCTAATCAACTATGAATAAAAGAAGACTTGTAAAAATATAATTATATTATCATAAAGATTCCGAAAATCAAACTAAAAATTCCTCTCTAAATTTGTCTTGCCATTCTGAGTTCCTTCCTTTATATATAATAAACCTTCCTTAAAGCTTATTCTTTTCATCATTATTGACTTCATAAAGTTTTAAACCCTATCCTGAATTTCTGCTACAGGCACCTCTAAAAGAATTAAGTTTAGAGGCGCCTGGTGGCTCGGTCAGTTAAGCATCTGGCTCAGATCATGATCTCAGGGTCCTGGGATCAGGCTCCCTGCTTAGCGGAGAGTTTGCTTCTCTCTCCCTCTGCCCCTCTCCCTGCTTGTGCTCACTCACATTTTCTCTCTCACTCACATTCTCTCTCAAAAAAATAAAATCTTAAAAAAAAATAATTAAGTTTACAATTTTGCACTGAACCAGAAAGTAAAATCTGTTCTGAGACCTCAGAGGAAAAAGCACTCAATTATTTCATTCTTCATTTTCTCTTTTGAGTCTCCACCTGACTGTACATTTCTCTGCAAACCTTTTTCCATTAAGTCACATGGTATTCAACACATATTAGCTATCATTGTTTTTTTAATCAAGACTATCATAGGCACACCCTACAGAGATTCTTTATTCAGAGAGAGAAGAGTGTGTGTGTGCGCTTCACAGATCTTTAGAAAGATTTAGGATATGGATATCTAGCTATCTAGCTCTTTCTCTGCTAGTGTTTAAAGTTTAGCTCTACCATATCCAGCTGTTTGACTTAGGCAAGGTACTTGACTTCACTGAGTTCAGTATCTTTACCCATAAAAATGAGAGAACAGATAATTAAGTACCTACCTATATCATAAGGTTTTCAGAGGATTAAATTTGCTAATACCTATGAAGCTCTTACATTTATGGTAGCCATATAGTAATTACTCAATAAATGTTTGCTACTATTATTATCAAAAGACTTTTCAAATAAGGACCAGGTGTGACAGTGGAAGATTCAGTGTTTGAGAGAGCAGTTTGGCAGTACGTATCTAAAGCCTTCAAAACTGCTTTGGATCTCGAGGTGTGATAGGCAGAACAGTGAGTTCCCCCCTCTCCACCCCCCAAAAAATTGTTCCCATCCTAATTCGCAAAACCTGTGACAATGTTACCTTACCTGTCAACAGGGACTTTGAAGATATGACTAAAGATCTTAAAAAGAGGAGATTATCCTAGGTTATGCAGGAAAGGCACAGTGTGACCACAAGAAGAATTGAGGAGGGTCAGAGTCAGAGAAGATGTGATGAAGGAAGCAGAGGTCAGAGAGAAAGCCTGGGAGATGGTGTACTTCTGGTTTTGAAGATGGAGAAAGAAGTCATAAGCCAAGAAACGCTTGTCCCTTTGATCTTCCAGAAGGAAACACCTTGGGTAAAACCTTGATTTTAAGATTTCTGATCTCCATCATTATAAGATATCCATCACTTATATCACTATAAGACAACAAATTTGTGTTGCTTTAAGCCATTAAGTTTGTAGTAATGTGTTACAGTAGCATTAGGAAACCAATATGTAAGGTAATAATAGAGATGTGAAGAAAAGATTTATAAGAAGGATAAATACTATTTATAGTAGTGAAAAATTATAAGCAACCTAAATGTCCTAAAATAGTTGATTGCACTGAACAAGGGGAACTTCCATAAAATGGAATATCACACAATCATTAAAAACCAAGTTTATAAATACATTTAATAACAACGAAAACCTCAAGATATTCTCAGTGAAAAAAGAAAGCTATAGTTTCTTTTAATGTTAATGAACACCTGTCAAATAAAGATTGAAAAGATATAATACAAATTCTCGACAGTGTTTATCCCTGCATGAACATCATATATAATTTTTATTTTGAAATTTTCTTCTTCATTTGTATAGCATCAGTATTTCCCAGTAAACCATAATCTCTGGAGGAAAAGAATATAGCTGTCTTGTTACTGCTGTATCCCCACTGTGCAGCAAAGGAACTGACATAGAAACCACTAAAAAATTAAATGCTGAATGAATAAATGGGTATGTTTTCAGCATTTTCTAATCTTTTCTACCCTTGGGACTTCTGGGATTCTAGCAAAGTTATGGTTCCCAAGTCCAAATACTCCCCTTTCTTAATACAGTGAAAGATAAATCTTGGCAAATCCACTATAAATGACTAATGTGTGCAATCACGTTGTTGGGACTGGTTGGATGGGGAACAGATTAAACAGAGCAACATTATTAATCAGGTGAGATGATGAAGCATTTCCTAATTTTTAAACAAATTATATAGTTAAAAATAAAAAGAACAAAAAAATAAAAAGAATAAGTCTAAAAATATTTTCAAATATTCAGCTTCACTAGGAATAAAATATTAAAATAACAATTTTACATAGTAAACTATATAGTTTTAAATATTTTATAACACAAACATTATTGGATATAAACTGGTATATCCTTTTAAAAACTAACCCGAGGGGCACCTGGATGGCTCAGTTGGTTAAGCATCCAACTCTAGGTTTTGGCTCAGGTCATGATCTCAGTGTCATGAGATCAAGCTACTTGTTGGGCTCTGTGGGGAGTCTGCTTGAAGATTCTTTCCTTCTCCCTCTGCCCGTCTTCCCTACCCTGCTCACTTTCAATCTCTCCAAAATAAATAAATCTTTAAAAAAACATAAACAAGTAAAATCCTTAGTATAGTAGGCAGTAATAATTACTAAGGGGAAGAATAAATCAGGAAAGAGGATAGGGAGGCAGAGCAAAGACAGTAATTTTTTACAGTAGCCAGGGAAGCCCTAGGAAGGTAACATTTGAATAAAGACAAGGAACTAGTCATGTGTCTATCTGGAGGATAGCATTCCAGGCAGAGGAAACAGCAAATGCAATGGCTCTGAAGCAGGAATGTTCTTGGAGTGTTTAAGAATAGCAAGGAGATCACTATTCCTACTCCATTCCCCAAGAGTTAACACTGATAACAGGACAATGTGCATCCTTGCTGGCCTTTTCCTATGTCTAAACTCATATATATTATACACGCACATATTCTGTATATATACAATATATTACTCTATAATTTCCAGGTTTGTTTACAATGATATCTAACCCCTGTAACTGCAAGGTCATCCCTCTAAAAATTATTTCTAAATCTTTAAATTCATCTGTATGATTTTTTAACAATTCTATTCAGGCACTTTAATAAGCACCCAAAACTGGTATACCTTTTTTCAGACTGATGTGACTCATCCAAGCAACATTTTATTACTTTGCTATTCAAAATATAGTAAATTGAGGAATATGAAGAACCTTCATGAAGACTAAAATATAAGGCCATATTCTCTTTTTGAAGTATAACTTGTTTGGGAAAAATGAATATATGGTATTGAAGAATATATGACAAATATGTCTTTAAAGGTATATGTACATATGTTTGGGCTTTGTTTTTTGATTTTCTTTTTAAATAATGGAATCACAAGCCCTTTAATTTTTACAATCACAGGAGAAATGTGAAAGATCATCTCCTCACAGCAACACACTCTGGATTTAATTGTTTCCTTTGCCAAATATTAAAAACATCAACCCTGAAGACAATCTAGAAAAATGATAGAGTTACATCTTTTCCCCCATGCCACAGTCACCAACATTATGAGATTGCAAAATTAACCGAGAGAAATCTCACTGCATGGAGAGCAAGGTAGAAATAAATGATTAGCATTATGTCAAATCAACAAAGACTAACAATAAGTTTAAATAGTTAAAGAAATACCTGACTCAGCAACAAAAACCACAAGAGTAAAGCCACAGAAATAAAATGCCCTCTGAAGAAGCAGAGAAATTACTCTAGTACTTTATTATCATCTAAATTTCCGGGTTTTCAGGAAAAATGTAAGCAAGGCAAAACTACTTACTTAGTATCTCTAATTTGATCTATGAAAGTTCAAAGTCTAACTAGATTGTGTAACTATAAATCCTTCATATTATGGGTTCTTCCTGGATCAAAATTCTTCTATAATTAAGGAACATACCAAAGCCTATGAGGGTCGTGTATGTGCTCAAAGTCTCAGACATTTATTTCTTAAATTAAGTTTCACCTCTGAAGTACAAAGGGATTATTAAATTCACTATTGTGTGTGAATAAAAACTCACTAATGGATGCTAAAGAGCTTCTATGACTAACTCTGATGGAGTTGTTTTACTTAGTCCAAGAGGTTTTGCTCAGTTTGCAGTGATTTCAAGTCCTAGAATGAGGGGTGTCTGGGTGGCTCAGTCTGTTAAGTGTCTGCCTTCAGCTCAGGTTATGATCCTGAAGTCCCAGGACTGAGCCCCACATCGGGCTCCCTGCTGAAAGGGGAGTCTGCTTCTCCTTCTGGCTCTCACCCTACCCATGTTCTCTCTCAAATAAATGAATAAAATCTTTAAAAATAAAATAAAGACCTAGGATGAAAAAAAAAAATTAGTGGATAACAGTAAAAGCAACTACTGGTCCAGGTAAAGTAATGCTATTTGTTGTATTTTTTTTTTAATCTCAACTACATTCTACCTATTTTCCAAAAATGAGATGCAGTATTTTTGCTTTAGGCAGGGTGAGAGCTAATTGGCACCATTTCTGAAAAGCATTTTTTAGAAAATATTTCTGATAATCTTCCATGGGCAAAGCAAAAGGCCAACAAATCCTAAAAAGGCTCTAGACACCAACAAATATCAAATTCTACATGTAACCTTAATCTCCTTATTTTATGATGATAATCCCTCTGCAATTACTTACAGATTTGCTATCATATATCAACTTCTTTCAATTTTCTATGCAAAGAGGTAATATTTCTTGAAAGGAATAAAAGAGTTAAAAAATAAAACACTTAAACTTCATTATTTTCACCACAGCTCATTTTAACATATGATTAAAATTCTACACTGAGTTAAAACCAACTTATTCCCAAAACACTTGATTATTTGGAGACAATTTCATGTTTTATCATGCAGTACAAGAAAAAAATCTCTATTATCTATTAAAATGCACATATAATCATGCATACAAAAACATTTCATGATTCTACTTATTTGGTCACTCTCCAACACACACACACACACACACACACACACACATACAAAGCCTTGACACACGCACATACATGCATGTTTATCTCTTCCATAATACTTATTAATATCCTTCAAAATGCTACCTATGGACCACACTTTGGGAAATGCTGACTTAGCTTATCCCTTCAAAGAAAAACGACCTTTGTGATTCAGACTTAAACTTATCACAGTACAATGGTATCCATCCACTTCAAGCCATACATATTTCATAACAAACATGATCCTAGTTCATTTATTCACTTATGCATTCATCCAACAAATATGTATAAGCAGTGTTCTAAACAAAATCTTATTGTGGAACTTACATCCTAGTGGGGCAGGACAGACAAATGATAAATAAATAAGCACATATTATGTACAATGATGAAAAGTACTATGAGGGAAAAAAAAGAAAAAAACAGAGTAAGCCAGATAGTATAGGAGAAGGAATTGGTTCTACTGTTATAGAGGTTGGTTAGAAAATGTCTCAATAGCAAAAACCTGAAAGAAATGAAGGAACAGGCAGGTATCTGGAAGAACTCTTTAGAACAGAAAGGAAAGACGCTGCAAAGGCCCAGAGATGGGAGCATGCTTATTTTGTGAGAGGAACAGCAAGGAAACTGGCACTATAGACTGAATGTTTGTGTCCCCCCAAAATTCTTATGTTTGAACTCTACTTCCCAATGCACTGGTGTCATGAGATGGGGCCTTTGGGAAGTAACTGGCATTAGAATTAAATGAAGTCATGAAGGTGGAGTCCTGATGAATAGGATGAGTGCCCTTCTGAGAGTCACGAGAGAGCTTACCTCCCCTCTCTACTCTCAGCCATGTGAAAACAAAGGCAAAGTCGGCACTCTGAAACCTGGAACAGGGCACCTCCCCAGAATTCAACCACCCTGCCATCCTGATTTTGACCTTCCCAGCCTCCAGAACCGTGAGAAATAAATGTCTGTTGTTTATAAGCCGCCCAGCCTACAGTACTCTGTTAAAGCAGCACAAACTTCCTAAGACAGCCAGCAAGCCTGGAACGAAGAAAGCAAGAGGAGAGCACAAGAAATATGCTCAGCGAGGGGAAGGGCTGGCTCTAGACCAAGGAGGACTGGGGCTTGAGGACTTCAGCTTTCACTGAGTTATATGAGAAACCTCTCAGAAATTGTAATCAGAGGAATGACTTATCTAACACATTTCTAAAGGATCACGCTGACACTAGAGGAGTCAAAATAAATTAGAGGCGATAGAGCAGAAGAAGCAAGGAGACCAGTAAAAAGGCCATTGCGATAATCCTTTGTCCAGGTCTCCTAAGAAAGAACCCAAGGCAAAGCTTAGCTGCAGATGCTCTTTCTGGGAGGCAAAACCCCAAAGTAGCAAAAGTAAGGCACAGTGAGGAAGGGAGGAGGGTAAGCAAACAAAAGGCAGTACATAACTAAACTGGTCACAGCTTCACAAGAAAAGCCAGCGAAATGCTGTCATGTATGGACCACACTCCTCACAGGGGCAAGAGGAGGGATGTATCAAAGGGGACAGAAGCCCTGCAGTAATGCACTACTTGGTCTAAAGCAACACTTCCCAATTCCCATATGCACTTGAGCAGGGAACATTGGTAAGGGGAAGAAAAGAGAAAATGTATCTGCTGACTCCTTCCTCACCATATCTCTTCCTGATCAAAAGTCATCCCACGGGGCATGTGTAGGAAAACACTCCTGTGGTTCTCCTTTACTCACACACTACTACACACAACACTTCTGACACCAGATGGATGTCCACAATACACTTTAATTCTGACACTAACTGGAGTCATCCAAGACCCCTTAAGTTAAGAGCTCAGACCCATAAGGCTGGCCCCAAGTCAGATACCAATCCCAAGTGGTACCTACATGTTCCAGATTACCTACAACTGTATCCTACTTGGCTATAAACCAAAGGTTCCCACAATTCCCTCCATGGATTCTATCATTTGTTAGAATAGCTCACAGAACTCATAGCAACACTTATGTTTGATAGTTTATTATATAATGAAGGATATTATAAAGGATACAGATGAAAAGCCAGATGAAGAGAGACATAGGGCAATGTCTGGAAGAGTCCTGAGCACAGGATCTTCTGTCCCCAAGGAGCCGGGGTATACTGTCCTTATGGCATGTGGATATGTTCACCAACCCAGTTGTCTGAACCCTATACTTTTAGAATTTTTATGGAAGTTTCCTCACATAAGCATGATTAATCATCAACTTAATCTCTAGGCCCTCTCCTTCCCCAGGATGTAGGGCTGAAAGTTCTAAGCTTCTAATTACCCTCCGTCTACCTGGTGACCAGCCCTCATCCTGAAGCAATCCAGGAGCAGATCAAGAGTTGCCTCATTAGAACAAAAGGCACTCCTGTCACCTAGAAAATTCCAAGGGATTTAGGAGCTCTGTGTCAGGAACCAGGGTCAAAGACCACATCTGAGAATAAAAGAGGCTCCTAGTGCTCCTATCACTTAGGAAATTATAAGGGTTTTAGGAGATCTGTGTCAGGAACTCGGGGCAGAGACCAATATATGGTATTTTCTATTCCTGTACTTGCATGATTCTTCCTCTCTTCTCCACTTAGGGTTGTGTTATCCAGCCTCTCCAGACAGCTTCTGGGCAACACTTCAGTCTGGACACTGGGTGGACTGAGCATGTTACGGAGCACAGACTGGCAGAGTCATGCAAAGAGGCAACAACAGCAGAGGTGGAGGACTACGTTGAACAAGCAGCTCAAGACCCAGGAGGCATGTGGGGCCAAGTGAATCTGGGGTGGACATAAATTAAGTTTGACAAAACAGAAGATTGAGGTGGTAAAGGTAAGGATAGAGAGGAATAATAGAATTAAAAATAGAGTTTGAAGGGTGACCTCATGGAATTTGGTGAAGTGAGTAAAAGAGAAGCAACAAAGATGACTCCAAGCCTTGGGTGTGGGACCCTGGAAGAATGGAGGCACTTGTTGCTGGAGTGAGGAAGCCTGCAAGGGGATCAAGTTTTGAAGGGGTAAGGTGAACTAGGAGTTCAGTTTTATATACCTCTAAAAAAAAAAAAAAAAAGAGATAATAACCAAGTTAACAAATCTGGCCTTATAGAAAAACTACAGAGAAGCTCACTTTACTCACTTTAGAGCTAGTCGTCATCTTTGTTTCTTCTCTTTTACTTACTTCATCAAATTCGATGGGATTTTTGTCAACATTATCAAAGGTAATGCACATGAGTCCATGAGCAGAGCCCTGGCACCTCGTCTCACTCACCAGCTTACTGGTCCTGGCACTTCTCCCGTAGCTCCATCAATGCCCTCCTGTTGCCCAGCAGGCATTTCCCAAGACATGCTCCAAGAAACATTATTTTACAGGATGCTCATAAGTGTCATCCCCTTCCCCACTCAAAAAAAGGATTCACTGCTCAAATACATATGGGAAGCAAGTGCAGATTTAAACCACATGCACCTTTTTTGCAGGGTTTCTCAACACTTTTGGCATATTAATGTGTCCTGAGATTCATGGGACAATATCATATGAAGAGTTTCCTAAATGTATTTGACCATCAAGGCAAACTTATGAATACCCCAGAGAAGGCTATTACATAAGATACCAGCCAGGAAACGGCAACTAACCCAAGAATTCATTTTAGTCATTAGTTCACTTGGTTTATAATATCAAATCACTCCTTGAAATCCCTTCTTCCCTTTATTTTCATGGCACAGTGTTCTTTGGGTTCTCCTCTTGCTCTCTAATTTTACCTGCATGGTTTCCCTCTGTGAATACTACTTCTCTACCCAGCCCCACAATGTCACTGTTCCTTTTGTTGGTCCTCTTCTCTACACTAAACACATATGAAGAAACAAATCTTTATCTCTAGTCCCATCGATCCCTCAGGCCGAAATGTACGAGCAGCTGCCTATCTGGCATTTCTATGGTTCACACAGACAATTCAAACTTTGTAACGCTCAAATGGAACCTATTTTTTCCCTACTACTTGGTTTAATACTATCCCATTTGATAAATCACTCAAGTCAGAAATCTAGGTAACTAACACCCAAATAGCTACCAGGTTTTGCTGATTTTTAGATCCCGTATATAACCCGAGTCATCTTCTACATTCATTAGTTCTGCCTAAATTATCTCTAATAATCTACTAACTAAACTGCCTAAATTATCTCTAATAATCTACTAACTAAACTGACTCCCCACCACTACCACCTTATAATCACACAGTACAATTTCTAGAATCTAAATAATAGGTTCTTTAATTTTCATTTGCTAATCAGACCTAGGACATAAAAATCCAAGCACCTTATCAAATTGTATGGCATTTCAGGATTTGGTACCTCATAAATATCCACTTTTTCGTAGCACTTATAATGCATTAATATTTCAATACTTGTATATCTCCACATAGGCCACGCTATTTCACATATGCGTGTGTATAAGATGTTCCTCTCTGCCTGGTATAACCTTTCCCTTCTTAACTATCTGAAAAACTCTGTCTTCCAAAAACGCATCTTCCAAAATCCTGCACGGAAAAAATATCATAACAAAACTGAACAAGTGACCAATTATAAAAAAAAAAAAGAATATACCAATGGCAACATGAGTAAGTCAGAAGATAAATACAAGTAACAAGTATATGAAAATGTTCAACTTCCTAACATCAACGGTAGTACTATATACTAGTTCTATATACTATATATTAGGAACTATATAGCTCTATGTATACAGCTTCATTAAATCCACCTACCAAGCCTGTTAGGTTAGTATTATCAACCCAATTTTATCAGTGAGGACATCAATACAATTAAGTGGGGAAAGCTAGTTGTTAGTTGCAAAACAACGTGGAGAAAAAGAAAAGGAGCGAAGATTTACCAAGCACCTACACTGTATTTCATACAACTGTTTCAGTTAACGTTCGTAACACCCTACGAGAAGGTATTATGGCATCCATCTCACAGACAGGGTACCCAGGCTCAGAAAGTCAAATAGCTTTCTAGTACTTACACAGATAATATTTGCCAGTTCTGTCTGACTCCTAAATAATGGTATTAATTTTATCACTCAGAGAAACAGGTGTAGTAGTTCCAAAATCATTGAATAGGAGGCCAGGGAAATGAATACAAAGTAGATCCAGGTTAGGAAATCCATTCCCTCATGGATGAGTAAGCTTTCTAGAGAATCAAGAGGGCAAAATAGAATTTTCTGCTCTCATCATTGCCCTTCTCTTTTACCTCTTCATACATATTCATTCTGTATCATCTTCTGTGGCTATAAATAATCCTTTCCTTCACTGATATATTCCTGCATAATTCAAATCTAGTCTGAAAGCTCTTTGACAACTTTGAATCTTTAATCATCAGTTTCTTCTAACGCCATTTTTAAGATGTAATAACTTTCTGTAACTTTAAGATTTTTGCTAATAGCCATCCATATTTACTGAGCACTTACCACGTTTCAAGCACTACTGACATACTTTTATGAATTTATAATGTTCACACTTCCCCTTCGAAGTAAGTACTATTATTGTCCCCATTTCAGAGAACAGGAAACTGAGCCACAGAAAGTTTAGTTTTTGTCCAAGGTCACAAAGCTAGGAAGTACCAAGGCCTTCTGACAATGTAACTGTGCTCTTAATTAGGAGATGAAATGACCTCTTCCTGAAACTGTCCTACATAAACACTGTCTGCTGTTACTACTTCGTAGTGCCAAAAATGTAATAATTTCAGGCAAAGCTGCTATGAAAACAAACCATCGTATTTCAAATTATTTGACACTACCAAATGCTTATCAGAGACCTTTATGTATCAAATAATAGAAGAATAAGATAGCATTTGCAGAATAGAAAAACTGTGACGTGTGAAGGACTCCTGAAAACGTTGGCATGTGAGTGTATGTGTCCCCCCCTACTGATGTTTCTTCCAAGTGAGTGAGTGGTTCCTATTCATTTTAAACTCCTTGCCCATCCTATCTATTTACTTCTTCCATGGAAGGAAAAGTGACTTCTCTAATTAGCTAAGTTACCAAGAATAAACTGGGTGTGCTTACTCAGATTCCCCCAGCCCTCCTCTTGGGAATAAGCTACCCACAGGCCACATGTGTTCTGCTTCTTTCTCCAGCTGTGCCCAAAAGGTATGCTGCCTAATTGTCTGGTTGAATATTAGCTGACCCATGTGGTCCTCTCACTAAGCTACAACCTCCAACTCAGTCTTTATTAGTAATAAAAATCATACAAATTTTTATTTCCTGTTTGCCTTACTCTTCTGTTTTATAACTCTTTGTTCAGAATTATAAAGAGGAGTATTATTTATTGAGCCCCCAAAAGTTCCAGTAAATAGGTCATAATACAAATTAAATTGATTATCTACACATTAGGACAGGGTAAACAATCTGATCTATGAAAAATGGTAATAAATACTCTGCAGTGAAGTAAGCATTTTCATCACAGAAAAGATAATTCCATCATCCAATGGAAAAGGAGGGTTCTCCTTTGTTGAATATACAATATTCATCCTACATGTTTCAACTTTGTATTTCGAGTTTGGAAAAAATAATCTAATAACTCCTATGGCTAACAGAAAACATATGATCAAATGGGACATTTTATCTCCCTTCACTTTAAATCTGGCAACAAGTCATATAAGAATAACTATGGAAAATAGAAATAAAGAGGTCATTTTTACAATCCCAAAGAAAATATATTTTCAAAAAAATTAAGCAGTTGAAATTCTAGCTCCTTACAACCAATGTTCCAAAAACAACCTCAGGTGACACTCAGATCTACATTTAATCATGATATACTTGCCTGATTCAGTTATAGGCACACCTAAGTACAAAGTGGTTCAGTAGGGTCCCAAGTTGGCATATAAGTCATTGAGAAATAAAGATAAGGATCCCTGGGTGGCTCAGCGGTTTAGTGTCTGCCTTCCACCCAGGGCGCAATCCTGGAGCCCCAGGATCGAGTCCCACATCAGGCTCCCTGCATGGAGCCTGCTTCTCCCTCTGCCTGTGTCTCTGCCTCTCTCTCTGTGTGTCTCTCATGAATAAATAAATAAAACCTTAAAAAAAAAAAAAAGAAAGAAAGAAAGATAAAAGAAATTCAGAAAATATGAGTGACAAATGGCTTGAAATTTTAACAGAAAATATTAAGGCTGAGTGATTCCTACTAAATAGGATTACTATGTAACTAAAACTCAAAATCAATACCTTAAAAGACCTTCAGAAATTCATTGGTAGGGCAGGCCTTTTTACTTTAAAGATGTCTCAGTAGTTGACCATATATATAATAGTAAGTAACTAGAAGGATGTTTCAGTAGTTAAATATATATATATTTATGTATGAATATACATTATATATAATATTACTATTATAGATATATACTATTATAGATACATATTTATAATAGCAATATTAGTAAACAGCTAGAGCTTTCCTTTATTCACTACCTTAAACCACATTTACTCTTTCTCTGATACTATATAAGAAAAACAAAATCTTATTTGCTACCCACTTATATTTGCAGGAGCCTTGACCTGTAGGCCCCATTAATATATAACTCATGAAACTACTTCTTCCACTGCTTTCTGAAAGGAGATAGTTTCACTTGGAAGATTCTCCTCAGCCAATACTTTATAGACTGTGCAGACATAAATAATATCAAGGCAGTAATAAGTGCTTCCTATACAGGGCAACATGTGCTAAGTAATGTGAAATATATTTGCTATATACCTGTGGCCATCTAGAGTCTTTGCCTATGTTTTCAATGTTTGAAAATTGTGTCAGATTTTGAGTCTCTTATTTCCAAAACACTTTCCCAGCTTCCTTTGCTGGCAATGGGATTTAATATCCACCAACTAACCACATCCATATACAACTTTAATTCAGAAGCAGCAACGTGAGGCAGCAAAGGGAAAAAAAAATCCATCATCCTGGTGATAAAGATGGTAGAAGCATCCACCCTTCATAGAAAAACAGGGATGGCACTTCTCACAACTGGCCCCCAGCATTGGTGAAAGCTGTTATGTCAGTATGAAGCTTTGTGGGGGCAAGGCCCGGAGTGTGGTTTGAGCAGTGTTCCTGTTCACCTAACCTGTTTGTTGGGTGTCTTATAGCTTCTGTGAGTTTCCAGATGTCCTTTAATATATTTTTTTCTGCTTAGGTTAGCTAGAGAATAGATTATGTGGTTTGCAACTAAGTTTTGTATTATACAAAAATTTGGGCTTAAGCAAACTATGCTTTTATCAACATAATGGTAAAATGATTATCAACTCTTTGCAGACAACCCATCACAAGTGTGGTATTGTGCTCAAGTTATACAGGAATAAAAAGGAAGGGTAGGAAAGGCAGCATAAGCCAGATCTCCCAGGCTGAGTAAGAAGATGGGACTGTGATTCTAATCTTGAAGGGAAGCCGTTAAGGCAGGGCAGTGAGTGACATAATATTAGTTTACTGTGCAAAAAATCATTCTCTTACTATGTGGGAAAGAGTGAAGCGGGAAAGCAAAGTAGAAACGGGAGCAACTGCAAAACTATTTTAATAAAATTAGATTCAGGATGGTTGCAGTGGCAACAGAAATATGTGCACAAATTCAGGGTGCTTTGGCTAATAGGAGAGAAGATACTTAATTGTTTCATTAATAAAAAAATGCAAGTTAAAATTATACAATTTCCTCAAATTAGCATAGGTTAAAAATGGCTAATACAAATCCTGATGAATATGTGATTGAGGGAGGCACTCATAAATCTCTGAACGGCAATTTGCTATATTATCCATCAAAGCCTTAAAAAGCTTTTAATTTTTGACTAGTAACTAGCACATTGTCTCATATTGTTAAATGAATTAACTCAACTTTCAGAAAATACAGTTAAAGAGAAAATTAGGATTTATGCTCAAGGGTGTAAGTGTAGCACACATTTATACTTGCAAAAAATTGGGATATAATCTAATGTTCAACCCTTAAGGAGTAGTTGAATTATAGCTTATGATAGCTTATGATAAAGTACTAAGCAAACTTTAAAATCATGTTCATAAAATAAAATAAAATAATAAAATAAAATAAAATAAAATAAAATAAAATAAAATAAAATAAATAAATCGTGTTGATTCACGAGAGACTCCTAACTCTGGGAAACGAACAAGGGGTTGTGGAAGGGGAGGTGGGCAGGGGGTTGGGGTGAAGGGGTGACTGGGTGACGGGCACTGAGGGGGACACCTGATGGGATGAGCACTGGGTATTATACTTTATGTTGGAAAATCAAACTCCAATACAAAATATACAAAATAAAATAAAATCATGTTCATTAACGGGTTTCAAGATAAGGTGAAAAATGCCAACATTAAAATCCTACAAAATTAACAGAGAACAAATAGTACTAGAATTCTTTCCCTTTTTTTCCCTTAAGTTTATTTATTTATTTAAGTAATCTCTACACCAAACATGGGGCTGGAACCCATGACCCTGAAATCAAGAGTCACAAGCTCTTCCGACTGAGCCAGCCAGGCGCCCCTAGAATTTTCTTTTGTTTTCATGCTGGTATGTTTCGATAAGAGAACTGAATGGAGAGAGCCAGCGAATAATTGGTAATAAAAATTTAAAAATCAAAAAAAATTTAAAAATCACTATGTGAGTCTACAATCAAAACTCAACACACACACACACACACAAAAAACTCAACACACATGCTCAGAAAACTCACTTATGTTCAACTCCTTATATATTGTCTGTATCGCACAGTATTAGTCTTTTGCTGCCTTTGGTACTAAAACAAAACAAAACAAAACAAAACAAAACAAAACAAAAAAGGGAAGCAGGCAAGTTTCGGTTTTGTGGTTGTCTTAGTAATTTAAGAATAAACATGCATATTCAAAGTCTCTTTGTTACTCAGCACCCAGACAGTATGTGGCCCTGAACAGGAGCTCAAGAAATAGTTTGAAGAGAACATCACTGAAAATAAACCTTCCAGTCCCCAACTTATCACCAAAGAAATGTAAAACATCAAAATGGAAGAGGTACATAAAAGTAACCGTGATAGCGATCATTTATAAGGTCTTGGGTGGCTACAATGGACCAGGCACTGGGAACCATCCTACCCCGCCTTATCTTTGATCCTCGTAATAATCCTTCCCTGAAAAATTTACTTTTCCTATTTTAAAATCAGGAAACAGGTTCAAAACAATTAGGTTTCAATTCAGCTCTTCTAGCGCTTAAAGGTACCTAGACAGGACACGCAGTTTCTGTGCAATGATAAGAAATAAGCAGGGTGGGTTGTTTGTTTTTTTTTTTGGGGGGGGGGGTGTTTTTTGTTAGTTTTACAGTTTCTTTGCAATGATAAGAAATGAGCAGGGGCTTCTTTTGGGGGAATTGTTTTTTGTTAGTTTTACAGTTTCTTTGCAATGATCAGAAATGAGCAGGGGTTTTTTTTGGGGGGGGGGTAGTTGTTTTTTGTTAGTTTTACGATTTTATTAATTTGATCATGGGAGACGCACAGGCAGAGGGAGAAGCAGCTCCCTGCGGGGAGCGCGGGGCGGGAAGTGAGCAGGTTTTTCCACAATGCTTTCTCTCCCCGGTTCTTTCGGGCTTCCCGGACTTCTCCCTGAAGCTGCAGCTCTCCCTCTGAAGATCCCTGCCCTCCGGGCCGCCCCGCGCCGCCGCCCTCGAGGGTAAATCGGCAGCTGTCGGGGCCTCCCGGCCGCAGCCACACTTAGGCCCCGGGGCTCGCCCACCCCGCTTCGCCGGCTCCACGTCGGCCCCGCCTTCCAGCCGCGCCCGGCGGACCGGCCCTCCCACGCGGCGCGGGTCCCGCCGACTCCAAGCCCGCCTCGGACCAGCCTCGGCGCGGGAGGGGGCGCGGCGCCGGGCCGGTTTCCACGACAACCGAGCCCCCGCCCCCCGCCGCCTTCCGTCTCGGCCCCTCCCCCGCGCCCACGCTGTGGCCCGCGCCGCGCCGCCGGGAAGAGCCGGGTGGGCCGCGCGCCCTCACCCCTCAGCGCCTGGTGCATGCCTCCGATGCCGCTGTACAACTCCAGGACGCGCAGGGGCTCCATGCCCTCGCCGCCGCCGCCGCCTGGGCGCTGGGCCTGCCCGCTCCCGTCCGCTCCCGTCCGCTCCCGTCCGCTCCTCCCTCCGCCGGCCCCGCGCCCTCGCCTCTGGTTCCGCCGCTTTTCCGTTCCGCCCCTCCCGCCGCTCGGGCTCAGAGCGCCTCCGACAGCGCGCGCCCCCCCTGCCCGGGGGGCTGGCCGGGGTCAGCGAGGGGACAACGGGCACCTAACAATGCGGGCTTCCCAGGGCCTGGCGAGCAGCCTGATTGGGCTCCTCCTTCCTCCTCGAGTGCATTCAGGGACCCTGGAAGCAAAAACGAGTCGGAAGCTCAGGAGAGCGGCACAATCCACCTTTGGCGCCAAGTGAATGGACGCGGGCTGGAATCCAGAGCCAGTCGTCTTGCAGGCACACGGCTCCTCCGTCTCGTGGAAGCCTTACGTGCGAGCGGCGAGCACGCAGCACGCGCCGGGTGGGGTGCGGTGCCGCGGCGTCGGGGCTACGGAGACAGACGTCGGCCTTCTCCGGGAGCCAGGGCGAGGAGGGGGAGGGGCAGGGGCAGGGGCAGGGGGAGGACCAGCGCAGGGCACGCGTGCCTGCCCGTGACCCGGGCCACCGCGCTGTAGCTCGAGCGGTCCCGCACCCACGATCCACCGTTAATAGAACGTCGGAGCCCTCAAGCCCCTCCACGTGCGAGGCCTTTGCTTCTCCAGGATGCTCCAGCCACAGGCTGGACCACAGAGTAAAAAAAGGGCCATGTGCACGCGAGGAAACATCTCATTGTGCGGCGTCGGGTTGTTCCCTTTACCCCCCACATGTTAACTTTTGTTCGGAAAAATCCGGGAGTACCCCTGGTCGAGAGTGAAGAACTGGTCTGTTAGAAACTTTCCATGTGTGCTCAATGTAATACTATAAATAAAAGGCTACCCCATCTGAATTATGGATCTGATCCATTTTGGTGTTTCCTATGAAGTTTTTTTTTTTTTTTTTTTCATTGTCAATGTGTCCCGGCTTTTCAATGTTTTGTTTTTATTGGCCACTTACGTTGGATAAGAAAGGTGGCAGAAAGAGAACAGAATCTAAGCCCTGGGGGCCTTGCGGATAACTGGCTGTGTGACTTTGCACTGACCTGTCAAATAAAAGGGAACAAAGAAGGAGATATGATTGCTTGAGAGCCCTACAGCTCTTAAGATTCTATAGCAGAAGAGTTTCTGCAAAATCGGTCCTGATTTAGCCACGTTAATTATCTGCTAAAATTGGTATTCTCTACATTTTTTGTAAATCTGCTTTAAGCAAATGTACTCTCAAACCAACTCAATTTCTAGAAGTCACATACTAATACATACATAATGCATTTTCTAGTATTTATTACAGAATATTAGTACAATAAATAGTACATATAAAGGGAGCTATAGAGTCACAGTGATGTATATACAGTCAACCAATAGAGTAAATAAACCTAGAATCTGTTTAGAATTAGTACTATAAAAATAAATACGACCAAGGATCTCACCCTGAAGTGGGGGGGGGGGGGGGGGAGAGAGACAGCCCAAAAATATGTGGAAGAGTTCATGGAAAATACCAATTTCCTAAGAGAAAGGGACACAGATCCCCATCCCCACACAGTTCATGCTTTAAGGGCCTTCACAATATGGCCCCAGGCTTATTCGTGAACTGTTTCCTCCTTTCTTCAGCTCTGCTGCAAGCTGCATTTGATCAGCACTCCCCAAACATCTTTCGTGTCTAGGTTTCCCTGTTTACATACCTCGCTCACATTCTTTACGTTGCCCAGAAATCCTCGCCTTCTCCCAGACTGACCCAGTGGAACCTTCCTACTAGACTCCCACGCTAGAGACCCCGACTTGTTTGATTCCCTGATCCATGCCCTGCCAGTCTTCTGAAATACAGATCCACCTGTTCCTGTCACGAAATCCTTTCAGCTCTTCCCAGCCTTTTACCTTATATACCACATTATCTCTTTGCATAGTAGTTCTTTTGTAAGGCTTATCACATGTGAGAATCACTTCAAGAATGAAATTTTCTCCATAATCATAATGTATGACCATCTCCATGGGAGCATCTATAGACATAAGGCCCTGCCCCTGGATGAGGTATACATCTGCTTCCAAACCCTGGCACAAATTGCATGATTTGGAGGTGCCATAATCAGGAGTAGTTGAGGTGGAAGGTAGGATGGGCACATACAGAGAACATGAAGATACATATTGATTACTCTTTGCCAAAGTGAATCCCAAATGTTCATACAGCTTTCTAATCCTACAGTTTTCCAAAGAGTTATCTTCAATGCCATGTCCAGTAGAGCTTATATTCCAATCACAGATAATGCAGTTTTTGCAAATACACTTTTAGGATATTCCATGTATTTTCCCTCAAAACACAGAAAATGTACTTGTAAAGAAGCACAAAATGCCAGTTAGTACCTGGCACATATGAAGCATATCAGAAATAATTAAGGAACACAATATAACTCTAAGGGTATACTAAGTAATAATAGCATAGCTCAATGATTTCACAGCTCCTTATATAACTTGAAATCTGATGATATTTTATTCTTCCTCTCCTGCCTGTCATGTCACTGATCATTAATATCTTACAGAACTAAACAAAGTCTGCCAAATGTTTAAAATACTTTTGGCAATCATCTTTGAGTTTCCATGATCCAGGCCATTCTTTATTCCCCAGTGAAACGTGATGTGGATTCTTACATACGCTTGCTGAAGGAAGAGAATACCCTGTTTATGCAAATTTGAGTAGCGAATAAATTACATTCTGGTTTCACACAGAAAAAGAAAGGTCTTTATGAATCGCACGGAAAATAAAAAAGTAGTCATATGGGAATAAATTGGCAATAAACGTCCTCAAGAGAGGAAATTATATTCAGAAGAAATTTGAATCAGAAAGGCCCTGAGAGTTCATCTATCACTTGTGAGCTCCCACTTAACTCAAGAAGGCCTTTTAACCACATCAGGCACAGCATCAGGCCTCAGTTATGATATGCTCCTGGGCACAGCATGCTTCCCAGAGTGAGGTGTTTGTGATGAAGAGCTTGAATTAGTAGAGAATCCTTCTCTACAGTGCCCTAAAATCCAGCTCCTTTTAGATTTGCCCTCTGCATTGATTTTGAGGAACTGTCCCTCTTGAATAATGAATTTCACTGTAATTAAAACTGCAAGCCTGAGAGCCAAAGAGTGTGAATGGGAACTATATATTGGCTGCTTTCCAGCTATGTGACTTTGGGAAAGTCACTTACCCTCTCTGAGCCTGAGCACACATCTAAAATGTGTAAAAATGGGACATGTGGTTGCTATGAGGATTGAGTGAGAATTTAAAGCACTTAGTCTGATACCTGGCACAATATAAAGGAATCTTTAATAAACAGTATCCATCTAATGACATTCCTAAGTGATGCATTCTCAGTCCCTTCAAGTGTGTCCAGCAGCATTATTCTGACCCCTGGAATTTCTCATGCTCCTTGGAGATGCTGGTGTCAGGAGCCATCACTAAACGCCGGGCCCTAGACAAGCTCAGGTCAGCATGCTACAGAGTGGTACTTACAGCCACAGACTTCTAAGGGCCCGAGAAGAGTTTGTGATAGGAGTCCAGGAGTGGCCTGGGTTGGGAGTAGTATGTATGAGGTGGCATATCTGCAAGCCATAGGCTTGACTCGGGGGTACTGAGCCCAGGAGCATTAGCAGTAAGAGAATAGACAGTAGCACACATAGAAACACAGCACCCTCCACCCCAGGACTCCCACAAAGACCATGGTAGCGCGAAAGTGGAATCTACAGGTGTGGCAATCTTAGGGAAAACTTGTTAATGACCTCACCCAGAACGCACCGGATGCCTGAGTTGCTGAGACAAGGGGTGGAGTAAGGTGAAACCTATTAAAACCATCCCATCACTCATTGACTCTTCTCTGTGCCATACACTGAAGAAATGTTTAATTTAAAATGGTTTTATGGGGCGCCTGGGTGGCTCAGTGGTTGAGCATCTCCCTTCGGCTCAGGGCGTGATCCTGGGGCTCTGGGATCGAGTCCTGAATCACATTCCCTGCAGGGAGCCTGCTTCTCCCTCTGCCTATGTCTCTACCCCTCCCTCTGTGTCTCTCATGAATAAATAAATAAAAATAAAATCTTTAAAAATAAAAAATGAAGAAATAAAGTGGTTTTATATGTAAGAATCTGTAACCTAAACCATTAAAGTGCCAATAATAAAGAACAACCAGCTTGGGAATCCCTGGGTGGCTCAGCTGTTAGCGCCGCCTTTGGCCCAGGGCCTGATCCTGGAGTCCTAGGATCGAGGCCCACATCAGGCTCCCTGCATGGAGCCTGCTTCTCCTTCTACCTGTGTCTCTGCCTCTCTCTCTCTCTCTCTCTCATGAATAAATAAATGAAATCTTAAAAAAAAAAATAACTTAATGCCTTCTGGTCCCTGAACATAAGAATATTTTACCAATTCTATTGATTCCCCAGAGCTACATTATCCAATGGGAAACCACCAGCCATATCAGCTGATTTAAGTTTAAATTAGCTTAATTAACATAGAAATTATCATACTCGGAACACTGATTTTAAATAAATGCCCTAAAGACAGTAAAAGGAACTCACAGAAAAGCAAAATTGTAGCCAAACATTTCAAATCTTCCTCTGGTGTCCGGTCACCTTGTTCACAGACTGTCACAAAAGAAAAGACGCAGGAAACAGCAGGGATGTTCTATTAATGACAAGACAAACCTCCAAGAGAAAAAGAACAGATGGAAAATGATGAACTTCACAAGGTCTTGAAGGAATAATACTTTTGTGAAGTATATTCTAGTAACTTCCGATTGTAAATATTATCCTACACTTACCTCAGAAGAAGAAAAAGAATAAATGCTTTAAGAAAAAGAACTAGAATCATGAGGAATTTTTTTTTAAGATTTTATTTATTTATTCATGAGAGACATAGAGATAGAGAGGCAGAGACACAGGCAGAGGGAGAAGCAGGCTCCATGCAGGGAGCCTGACACGGGACTTCATTCCAGGACCCTGGATCACAAGCTGAGCCAAAGGCAGATGCCCAACCATTGAGCCGCCCAAATGCCCTAAGGAAACTATAGATTTTTCTGCTGTAAAGCATAGAAACCATGCAGTTTACCTTATAGCTTGCCATCCTGAAGTACTCAGTCACAGATTTTGACACTGATTTTTCTTTCAGATAATTATTTCTGAAATTTCTACTTTAAAAAGTGCTGCGCAGTAAATTTTTGCAGATTAGATTTTAGTTAGAGAGAGTGGCGTTGCCTGTCTTTAAAACTGCTCTCCTACACCCATGGAAATTTAGAGCTGGAAGAAATCTTAAGGACTGTTTCTCAGTGTTTTTCCAACTATTTTTAGATACAGAACCTTTTCTTCAAACAAAATCTCATCTAGACTCAGGGGTGAGGGTGAGGTAGAGTGGAGGCGCGCACACACACACAGATGCTCTGTTGCTGAAGCATGGATAGTAGGGGGCCCAGAAGCACACCAGATCATCTCCCCTGCCCTCACTCACCGCGGTAGCTGCCTTGAAGTGACCCCAGGTGATACTGATTTCACCAATCTTAGTTTGACAGGTGAAGACACGGAGATTCAAAAAGATGAGAGAGGTAACTTGCCCAAGCCCCCAGCTAGATGAAAACAGGAGATTTTTATTCGGGTGTCCTCCAAAGGTCTTTCCAGGGCCGGCTAGACCATAATTTGGAAGAGAAGATGCTTAGTAGGCTCAGCTGTCCTCTGCACCCAGATGGAAAACCGAGAGTCCAAACTAAAGCAGCCCTGGTTTCTAGAATACATTGCTTCCTCAGAACAGGTTGGCCTGAGGAATGAAGGCAATTTTTGAGCTCTAGGAAGGTCACCTGAGCTGCTACAGCAACGCATTTTGTAAACGTTAGACAAAGAGGTTAACTCTGCTTCACAAAAGAGAGACAGCCTCCAAGACTCATTATTAAAACTTATAACAGAGTCTCAGCCCAGTAACTCCTACAAAGACACCTTAACGCAATTCAAGGAACATAAAAGTCCTGAGAATAAATGAGTCCAATGAATCTAATACTTTCTTCATCTATGAAACAAGGGTAATATTTGCTAGTAACGTAACTGTATTTAATCAATAATTAATTGACACATATATATAAAGAGAAAAAGAGACAGACAGAAACTCAGTGATGTGCCTAGAACAATAAATACTGGTTTCCTCCCCTATCTGAATAACTCATAACAGAAGATAGAATCCATCCTTTTACATCCAATTACATAACAGAGAATTATTTTCCTGGTATGCTTTCAAAAAGGGTATATTACCAAGAGACTAATTTGCATATTCTCTAACAAGATGTCTTTCCTTATTGTTTTCTATACCAGCCTTCATATTTCAGGTGGGAAAACAAGACCCAGGATGGGAATAGAGGAGATAAAAATGATAAAGAGCTGTGATTATTTTGCTCCTTTTCTCTGCTAATTCACCAAACATTCAGAACTATCTGAGGTAACCAAATCTCCCTAACCAGATCCAGGAAGGCCAGGAAGAGGGAAACGTGTGTTCACACACACACATAACACACATGCTCCATAAAACCCTTCATTCTTCTTCACTGCCTTTTTTTTTTTTTTAATTGTTCTAGTTGTCAGTACTGACAAACTAAAATTCAGAGAAAAATCAAATAAAAGGATTTCTCACCCTACCCTTGCTCGTCAGGTACTAGTCTAGATACCAACAATATCACTTAGGATCATTCTCATAGGATCCAATGGTGATAAAAATAACCGAAATGCAATAGCATTATTATTAGGTCTATTCACTGCAAAATAAAACAACACAACTTTGTGTTTATTTAAAATTGTTTAAATCTTTCAAAGTCACTTCAGTAAATATTATACAACACAAGTACCACTTACCCCCTAAACTTTCTGTTTGCACTGGGAATGCCCCAAAGGCACGAACCCAGCTATTACAGAGTTACTAACTCCTGAAGATTGAGACGGAGTCTTTCATTTCCATCTAAGGTAATCACTCTAAAGTTAAAATATAGTACAAATCTCAAAGGGATTTGTTCTATGTTTGGTCATTCAGAGAATACAGAATGACCAAAATAGACTATATTTCAGTGAGTGGCAAAGTATGTTTTAATAAAGTATGTTCTAGTAATAGTATCAATCATAAATGATAACGTAGGCCTGTAAATTTCAAAGAACTAAAAAAAAAATTCAAAGAACTTTACGAATGTTTAAAATGCTCATAAATCCATTAGGCCCTATCAGTTTTTCTCTTTTAATATTCAGGGTTTATTTTTGTTTTGTCATTTTTTTTTACGAAGAATCAAAAGGAGAAAATTCTGTGATTGGCTGATTGTCACATAAACATTACTCCCCAGGTGAACAAGTTTATTTACAAGTCACAGAAGCACTCTTTTAAGAGAAGAGAAATCAGGAGATAGCACCAATTAAAAAAATCTGGAAGATATCAAAGAATAAATGGAAGAAGAGAGCTGGTATATATTTTGAAGGGGAAAAATCACATTAGGAGTTAAAAATCATTCTGGTTAGGAAAGAATGTCAAGAATCTGCATTGCCTATCTTTTTTTATTCCTTTTACTGTAGGGCTCACTCCAAGAATAGGGTGGGAAAAGAATGCAACCAAGGGCAGTATTTACATCTCCTTGTCAATTCACGGTTTGAAAACGCAAAACCTTCAGATTGCGGTTCCATCATATTACTTGTTCCCTACAGAAGTGAGACATTGTTATTTGGAGTGAGAAAAAATATTTGGAAAACTACTTTTTTGATTATTACCAAAAGTGAAAGAGACCTAATAAACATAACATCAGAAATGCCCAGAGTACGGAAAGCCCAATCCAACTGTAAGAGGACCATTCTTTCTCTTTCACTACTAATAAGATATTTACGCCCATCACACATAATCTGGAAAACAAGAAAATGTATTTTAAAAGAAAATTTTAGAAACTATAAGAGATAACTATGGCTAAATTTTAGTATTTGTCTCTACAGACTTTGCACCAATTCTATTTTACCAAAATCATACTCTTATTGCATCTGTGTTCTCATCTAACATTTTATCACAACCAGTTCAGTATTTCTGTCAGAGGGATATATCATCTTTTTCCATGACATCTTTATTTTTTATTTTTTTTCTGAATGTTTTAAATAATGCATTCTAGGGGAATCCCTGGGTGGCTCAGTGGTTTGGCGCCTGCCTTTGGCCCAGGGCACGATTCTGGAGTCCGGGGATTGAGTCCCAGGTGGGGCTCCCAGCATGGAGCCTGCTTCTCCCTCCTCCTGTGTCTCTGCCTCTCTCTCTCTCTCTATGTCTGTCATAAATAAATAAATAAACATTTTAAATAAATAAATAAATAAATAAATAAATAAATAAATAAATAAAGCATTCGAATTCAGAGGGGTAAAGCAAATTACAAAAGTAAAAAAAAAAAAGATACATCTTCTAAAAAAGCCTTGATTCCACCTTATACCTAAAAATCAGCCACTTTTAACTGTTTGCTGCATATCTTTTCTGCCTTGTTTCTGTAGTACCTAAACAACCATAATTTCTTTTCCTAGTGTCTCAGTATCTTCTACTTAAGAAGATCTAGTTTTTTCCTACGTGAACAGTGCAATGAAATTATTACACATAAATATTCAAATGCTCTGATGTTCTCATTAGCTGGAGCCTAGAAAGGGGGGTTATACTAGGTAAAAGACATAATTATTACCTAAGTTTTTGATGCATTTCCAAAACAATTACGAGCCCATCAGCAGTGGCTGAGAACACTCACCTGCTATATCTTCATGAGCAAGTGCTGTCATTTTAAACCTTTACCAATCTTATGGCCCCCAAAATTAGTGTGCTATTTTTATTTTCCTTTTTTTACTAACACAAGGATGAATTATCACAAGTTTGTAGGACATCTGTAATTTTTTCTTTTGTCAGTTATTTGTCATATTTGTCCTTTTGCTACTGGGATACTTTGAGCTGCTGACTGTATGACCACAATTTTATTTTTGTTGCCATAAAGCTGTCAACCATGTGTGTTGTAAAAACACTTCCCAGTTCATCAGTTTCCACTGGATTTAGTTTATAATATTTTATGACGCAAACGTATTTATTTTCTGCAGTCAAGTATACATAGTTTTCTTTTGTGATTTATCCAATGTCTTTTTAAGGCCAGGAAGTCCTATACTTAGAAAAAAAATGAGTTAAATTCACCTGTATGTTCTTATTTTCCTTTAAATTTCATTTAAAAAATCTATTTTGGGGATCCCTGGGTGGCGCAGCGGTTTGGCACCTGCCTTTGGCCCAGGGCGCGATCCTGGACACCCGGGATCGAGTCCCACATCGGGCTCCCGGTGCATGGAGCCTGCTTCTCCCTCTGCCTTTGTCTCTGCCTCTCCCTCTCTCTCTCTCTTTCTGTGACTATCATAAATAAATAAAAAAAATTATTTAAAAAATCTATTTTGATACAGTATGCAAGGTGAGGTTTTAGACGCAAAATTTCCCCAAAATACCAAGTTTCCCCGTCCACAGTGGTTTGTAATACTTCCTCTTTCACACATTATATTCTAAGTTAGTATCATCCCCATGGGGGCTAGCCCTTCTTGGGATACAGCTGCTATTCCTGCGGGCACCACACTCGCAAATACTGGAACTTTGTAATACATTTTCACACTTACTAGGAACCTCCAGAATTCCCCTTCTTTGGCACACATTTCTTAGCTATTCCTTCCTGTTCTAAGCTCGTTTTGATATCTGCCCCAGATTTGGTACCAGCCACTCTCTCAGCTTCTTTTACTGAAAGAATGGCAGCGATCAGAACCCCAGCACTAGAGGAGCAGGTCAGATGTTCCACACAACTTCTAGCATTAGGGAGTGTGATACCAGGGGCAGTCTAGACTCTTTCAGGTTTAGAGAGGAGCTTTTTAAAAGTTGCAAGTTCATCCTGATGCTATGAATTTATGTTTGTTTTTTTTTAAAGTAAGTTCTTAAGTAAGCAACCCAAGATCAAGAGTTGCAAGCTCTTCTGACTGAGCCAACCATGTGCCCCTCAATGCTTCCAAATCTTTAAACCTTGCTAAAACACATATACACACACACTTTGCTATGTCTACAGTACTGCTCATTGTACATTTCCCTCCTCTCCAGACCTCCTTCCACATTACCATCCTTGCATCCATCCACTTTGATACACCATGCAGTGTGTTGCCACACTCGATCCTGTTTAAATTACGGTGTTGTACAAAATTTAGAAGCGCCTTTCCTTTCTTTCCTTTTTGACACTTGCCTCCATATCCTCAAACTGGCTCAAAGTTGACAGGTCCAGATATTCTTCCCAAGTGTCATCATCTCCTCTGAGCACATCCCCAGATATCTGGAAAGAAAAGGAAAGAAAGAGACAAGGAGAACAGAGAAGACAAAATCAAAAGACAGGAAAGAAAAGGACACTACAATATAAGGCACCTGGTCTTCCCAATGTTGTTCTCATATACTTAAAAAGTCATCAAATAAAAAGTAGTTCAATATTAAAAAATAAAATATTGGGCAGCCCGGGTGGCTTAGCAGTTTAGCGCTGCCTTCAGCCCAGGGCCTGATCCTGGAGACCCTGGATCGAGTCCCACATCAGGCTCCCTGCACGGAGCCTGCTTCTCCCTCTGCCTCTCTCTCTCTCATGAATAAATAAATAAAACCTTAAAATAAATAAATAAAATAAAATATTCCTCTTGTTTTTCACAACTAGGAACCAACATATAGGCCTTGCTTTATTCTTTAATTCAGATTAGTGCATGTTTTATTATGATGACGATTTATTTTTAACCATGGGAAATTTTAGTACAAAACTCTAATATTTTAGAAGTCCTTTGGGTGGATAGATGCATAGATGGGCATTTAGTCATTATCTCAAGGTTTCCCTCTCATGCCAATCAAGCATATTTGAAAAAAATAACCAAATTGATATTAAGAGTTATTAGACAAATATACCTACATGTCCAATTTTCATATTCACAGCAATTTTTCAAAGGACCATAAAATATCCACAATAGTACCTAGTATCTACAAAAACACCAAAAAGGGAGGCTTGGACTTGGCATTCCAAGTCCAAGTCCATATTCTTAGTGTACTTAGACAGCTACTTCCAGAACTACCACGAGGCAGTCACAGACATTTTGGGTCTGAGTTCAGAGCTGCATCTACTTTGTACAGATGCATCCATTTATGAGCTTTCACACTAGAAAACATTATGTCTGAAATAAAAAATAATATTTAAACATAATATATAACATTTTGTTTATCTCAAGATGAGTTTACTTAAATATAAGTGGGAGTTTAGGATCACATTACAACTGATAAAAGTTAACATTTTTCTAAATTTGCACACTATTTAAAAAAAATTTTTTAAAGATTTTATTAATTTATTTGAGAGAGAGCACAAGCAGGGGAGGACTTACATAATCACAAAATAAATAAAATGATAAACAAAATGATGATGATGATGGTGGTGATAACAGCTACCACTTTCATTTCATACTGCTTACTATATGTCAAGTACAGTTCCTAGTCCCTTATATATAAAAACGTGTTAAATACATGAATTAACAGATTAATAGTAAGCATGTATCAAGTTTTAATTTAATTTTATTTATTTATTTGAAAGAGAGCTCAAGAGCATGAGCAGGGGAAGGGGCATAAGAGGAGGGAGAAGCAGGCTCCCTCATGAGCAGGGAGCCTGATGCAGGGCTCAATCCCAGAACCCCGGGATCATGACCTGAGCCAAAGGCAGATGCTTAACTGACTGAACCACCCATGTGCCTCTGAACATCATTTTTAAACACATTTTAGGGATACCTAAAAGGAGCAGGTTAGATGTTCCACACAACTTCAGGGAGCCTGCTTCTCCCTCTGCCTGTGTCTATGCCTCTCTCTCTGTATTTCATGGGAATAAATTTTTAAAATCTTTAAAAATAAATAAAGAAATAAATAATGAACACATTTTAGCTCCCAAACAATAACATTAAGTCAGCCCCAAGATTGACAATGTAAGCTAGGAATAATGTAAGTCAGTCACTTTAAAAAAAAAAAAAAAAGGCGGCCAATGAGGAAAAGACTAAATATGAACATCTTAAAAAAAAAAAAATCTGGGCACCCCGGGTGGCTCAGCGGTTTAGCGCCGCCTTCAGCTCAGGGTGTGATCCTGGAGGCCTGGGATCAAGTCCCACATCAGGCTCTCTACATGGAGCCTGCTTCTCCCTTTGCCTGTGTCTCTGCCTCTCTCTCTCTCTCTCTCTCTCTCTCTCTCTCTCTCTCCTCTCTGTGTATTCTCATGAATAAATAAATAAATAAATCTTTTAAAAAAAAGATTTTTAAAAAATCGCTCACATTGAAAGCTTTACTTTGGGATTACTTTGGGATTTGGCCATTCATGAGGGTCAAACGTTGACCCTCCAGCATGGACAAACCATGTTTTTCCCTGGCAGTGCCAGCAACTTTGGGATGATGGTCTGAGAGGTCAGGGCATTCCCAAAGTGATCCTTCCCCCTTTTACCTTTGATAGGAATAAGTTTCAAGTAAAGTAGCAAACTGTAGAAATCACATTCCAAAGTGAATGCAAATATAATACAAAGTTTTCAAAGGCAAACTTCCAGAAAGAGTTATATAACTCCAACAACCATCTATCTACCCATGTTGAAGGCATAAAAGAGTTGGAGATTACAGACGAGGAAAGTTTCTCTTTTTTTAAAGATTTGTTTTATTTTATATAGAGAGAAAGCACAATCACTTTCAAGAGCACTAGATGAGGAGGGGTAGAGGGAGAGAGGAAGCAGGCTCCCCACTGAGTGGGGAGCCCAACGCGGGGCTCCATCTCATGACCTTGAGATCATGACCTGAATTGAAACCAAGCGATGGACGCTTAACCAACTGAGCCACTCAGGCACCCAGAAGAGGAAAGTTTTTTGGTGAAAGTTGCCAGTGTGCTATGTGGATTGACCTTTCCCCCAGGTCTATGGAGCTGTTTGCTACTCTTCTCAGGCCCAACGCAAACAGCTTCAAAGGACCATCCTGGGAGTTTAAAACTGTAACCCATCCTCTATCTTCTGAGTCCCAGAAGATAACGTATTTCCCTCGGACCAGATCTGAGCCATACAAGGGAGAGCTTGCTGTTTTACTTTTTATTTTTTAAATATCTTATTCATTTATGTGACAGAGAGAGAGGACACAAGCAGGGGGAGCAGTGGCAGGCAGAGGGAGAGGGAGAAGCAGGATCCCCACTGAGCAGGGAGCACTACAGGGGGCTGATCCCAGGACCCCGGGATCATGACCTGAGCCCAAGGCAGATGCTTCACTGACTGAGCCACCCAGGTGCCCCAGCTCACTGTTTTATTTTTATTTATTTATTTTTTTTTACCGTGGTCTAAGAAGCATTATCTTTATTTCTAAATTTTATGTAAACTCAACTAATTGACATTTAATGTATTATTGGTTTCCGAAGTAGACATCGGTGATTCATACGTCTCATATGACACCCAGTGCTCATTACATCATGTGCGCCCCTTAATGCCCATCACCGAGGTACCACATTCCTCCACCCACTTCCCTCCAGCAACCCTCAGTTTGTTTCCTATGATTACGAGTCTCTTGTGGTTTGTCTCCCTCTCTGATTTCTTCTTGTTTTATTAAGAATTGTTTTTATTGAATTGAAATTCACATAACAGGGACGTCTGGGTGGCTCAGCAGTTGAGCGTCTGCCTTCGGCTCAGGCCATGATCCCAGTCCCGGAATCGAGTCCCACATCACCTTCACCGCAGGGAGCCTCCGTCTCCCTCTGCCCATGTCTCTGCCTCTCTCTCTCCCTGTGTGTCCCTCATAAGTAAATAAATAAAATATTTTTTGAAAAAGAGTACCACTCACTGGCATTAAGTAAATCTGCAGTATTGTGAAAACGTCACCTCTACCTTCTTAACAAAACATTTTCATGAGTTCTTTTTTTTTTTTTCATGAGTTCTAAAGGAAATCTTTTTTTTTTTTTTTTTTTTAAGGAAATCTTATACCCATTCACTCCTCACTCCCACCTGCCCCCAAACCCTGGCAACCACAAATCTACTTTCTGATTTTATGGGCTGGCTTATTTTGAATATTCATATGAATGGAATCACACAATATATAACCTTTTGTATCTGGCTATCATGTGCAGAATAATGATTGTATTATTTTTTAAGGATTCTATTTATTTATTCGAGAGAGGCAGAGATATAGTAAGAGAGAGAAGCAGGCTCCCCACGGGGAGCCAGCTCACTGTTTTAGATTCTGTGGGAGGATGAGCCCCTGGAATGAAGTATAGAGTATACTTCTAGCAAAAAGAAGCAAAGAGTATACTTCTGAATGACTTCTAGGGGCTGTGGAAGACCAAATACAACTGCATTTCTGCATGCTAAGGGCTCTTTGAGAGAGACATCCCAATGGTGATAAGTCTCCAAAGATGCACCTGCTTAGAAAAAGGGGCCAGTTTTAAGCATATGCCAAATGGAGAAATGTAAGCTCTAGATCACAACAGTACTTGTCAAGAAAGAAGTTTTTATCTTTCTCATCTCTTCTCAATGAGCTCTAACCCTGAAGCAGCAAGAGACCTGTTAGCAAGGTGGGAAAGGGGGAGGAGAAACACTTAGTAAAGAGAGATCTAGCACACCCATTTCCTTGCATCCAGCACACTCAAGCCTAGAGAGGGAAGACGTGTACCTTTAAAGCAAGATTGAAACTTTGACTAGGTAGACATGCAGATTATAAATCACTACAATTAATTCTCTCTATTAAAAACAATCAGAGAATTGTTTGTTTGATTTAATGAGAGTGACCAGGAAAGTCATGGGACCTGCTGAATTTTAATTTGCAAAATTATCAGGCCATTTCATAAGCTGCCCCCTTGTCGTTTTATTTTCTCTATATTGCCCTTGACTTTTCAGAAACATTGCCCTTCTTCATGCTATGCTTTAATAATGGTAACAACAGGGGTGCTTGGGTGGCTCAGTGGTTGAGCGTCTGCCTTCAGCTCAGGGCATGATCCCAGGGTCCCGGGATCGAGTCCCATATCAGGATCCCTTCATGGAGCCCGCTTCTCCCTCTGCCTCTGTCTCTGCTTCTCTCTCTGTGTGTGTCTCTCATGAATAAATAAATAAAATCTTTTTAAAAAGTAATGATAACAACACTAGCAAACCATATTATTTTTGAGTGCTTACCCTGGTGCCCCACTACTATCTATTTTATATACATTTCTCACTTCGTCTTCATATACCTCTATATTCTTAATACCTCGTTTTTATATATAAGGAAACTGAGGCTTATTCATAATTTGGGAATTACCCAGGGCAGCCTGACTCCAGAATCTGTCATCTTTCCCCAAAAGAATGAGTGAAATGTAGCCTCTCAGTTCAAAGGACAAAAAACATCAGGCTTGCTTTCTTTAATAAAACATATGTGCATCTCCCTCATTTTATGACAAAATGAAAACATTCCACCAGATGAGAATTAGTAGAAAAGTAAACATAGCTATTTTTTGTAATCATAAAATCTGCTGACATACACACTTATTCTGAAGTCCTGGATGTCATTATGTCAACAATCACGAAGCTTCCTCAACAAAGACATAAAATAACAACAATCCTAACAACAATATCCGAAATGTGTAATCTTTGACTTTGATAAGCTGCATTTTCATATTTTTTTAAAGATTTTATTTATTTATTTATTCATAACAGATAAAGAGAGGCAGAGACACAGGCGAGGGAGAAGCAGGCTCCATGCAGGGAGCCCAACGTGGGACTCGATCCTGGGTCTCCAGGATCACGCCTTGGGCTGAAGGTGGCACTAAACCGCTGGGCCACGGGGGCTGCCCTGCATTTTCATATTTTAATCTAATTTTATTCTCATAGCAATCCTGAGTAGGTATCATTAATGCTGCATTTTTGTTGAGGAAACTAAGATGAAAAGCTTTGAAAAACCGTGATTGACTTCACATAAAAAACTAATAGATGGGGTGCCTGGGGGATTCAGTGGTTGAGCATCTGCCTTCGGCTCAGGTCATGATCCCAGGGTCCTAGGATCCTGAATCCTGCATCAGCCTCGCCGTGGGGAACCTGCTTCTCCCTCTGCCTGTGTCTCTGCCTCTATGTGTGTGTGTGTGTGTGTCTCATGAACAAATAAAATCTTTTTAAAAAAGCAAACTAATAGATGACACGGCCAGGACTAAAGGGAGTATATGTCAAAGGAAAGTTGAAATATCAACCCATTTTTGTATCACCTCCTAAATCCCTCTTTACTGTCAATATCTGTATTAATCATTCTTCATCCTTAGGCTTCACATTTTTCGGTCATCAAATCACTTCACAAATCCTCATATATCCTGAATCTCTGACTTCATTCTGATGAGATCATGTGTGGCAAGTAACAACGAATATGGTTTTCAGATGCAGAAATGGGGGCCCCAAGGTCCAAATGAGTTGGTGAAGCCAATGAACCACTAGAATCTTATAGGATTTTCCAAACTTGAGTTGAATGTATGTTCTAATACAGAAAGGCATGCCTTTCCTCAAGTGAGATTATTTGAGACTTTCAGAACCATGCCAATGTTCACAGGACCCTAGTCATCCGGATTGCCCTTCTCTGAGAAAGCAAAAGTTCTTGCAGGGAATCAGTCCGCCTAATTAAATTACAGGCCTTTTATTTTTTGAATTCTAAAGCTAAAACATTCTTTTCTATCTGTTTTTCATTTCCTCATAAACAGACTCATAAATGTCCCCACTCTCCAAACACTATATTTTTCATACTCTTCATGGCCACGGATACTAATAATTCACTAGCATAGGGGTTCTCAGACTTCAGCACTCCTCAGAATCATCTGGAAGTCTTATTAAAAACCAGATTCTTGGGCCTCTGCTCCAGAGTTCTGACTCAGTCAATCTGGGGTAGGAACTGAGAGCGTTTCCAACAAACACCAGGTGATGTTAATGTTGCTGGTCTGGGTACCACACTTTGAGAACCACTGGGCTAGCACGTCTCCCATAGCCCCTTAAAGGGAGCCCACAGAAAAGGGCTCAGCCTGCTAAGGCTCATGGATCGCACAAATGGTGCTCCACGCCCTGGCCTCACACTGAAGGCTTCTATCTGGAGGGGAAAAAAAAAATCGTTGTCATGACTCATTGTCTTTTTCAAGCTTTTCCAGCCACAAAATTAAAACCAGAAGAGGGACAAATTAAAAGCAAAATGAAAACAGTTAAATTTTAAGACTTACAGACTTTCTGGAGTTAGAACAAAAGATATAAAGATGATCCAGGTGAGCCCTATGCTGACCACACTAAAAGTTGGCATCTCAAAGGTTACTAGGCAAACCCAGAGCCTCCGTAACCAACCTCGAAAGCCCAATCACATGGGCTTGGCTCCCAGGTTTCCTTTTCAATAGTAAATTCCTCCATAATTCTCCAAACACATTATTATTGGCCTACAACTCTTTGTATTAACTCCCTTCTTCTACAACTTCTCTACTATTGTTTAACACAGCAAAATATCAATTATTGATACTGTTCCAACATCCAGCAGGTAGATGGATAATCTGAAGAGAGAAGCTGGCAAAAGAATTTCCTTCGGGTTTCTTTATTTCTGTTATTATCATCTCCAGTCAGCTCTCCATGGAGATTTTAATCCCATTTTTCTTCTCCTTGGGGAAAACTAAAGCATTTTAGGTTACAGTGTAAAATACTTTAGTGTGACCAGTATTTTCAATAGCAGTGTCACATCAAATAATAATAAGTAACTGACAAGAAATGTTAATATAAGATATAACATTTTTGCTTAGAAAATATGCTTAGTTCTACATTTAATATAGCAATATAGTGCAAGAACTACTGACCTTTTACTCTGATCACCATGAGTCCATTAAATTTCAAAACATGGGCCAGCCAGTGAATAATATGCTACTAAGTGATAAACTCGTGCCATCCAAATGTAGCTTTTTCTGTCCAGTCCAAAGAAAAAGGAAAACAGAAGCACAATGGTAAGGTCACTAAATACACAGATTTTGAAAGAAGTCGTTCTGTATGAGCATGAGTCACCAAAACTACTTCCTTAGTGATAAAAGTTGCCTAAGTAACCCAGATGCCTTCCTATGCTAAGAAGTACATGGGCCGTGTGTTCAGTTTCAAACCCACTAGTCATTTCCTTTACTTAATTGCTAACTGCTCTTCCCGGCTGCATTTTGGGGCCTGTGTTTTATGCAGTAACCCAGCAACTAGTTATTATGCTATATTTTATCAGGGAGAGCAAAACAGTAGACTTCACATTTCCATGAATATCAGAGTAAAAGTCACCAAGGCACTGTGACTTTGCGGTGGGGTGGGGAGTACATTATGAAAGCTACTAAACTAGATCTTGATGTGGCGTCATGAAGACACAAGACTTAGAGACAAAAAAAAGACTTAGCAAAGGAGAAAAGTAGATTAGCTTGCCCCTCTGAGTGCAAGGAAGGTGCTTCTTCATTTCTTTGTCCTTAGTGCACAACTGAGAGCCTGGCACACATTAGGACTCAAAATACATTGACTGAAGAGGATCACTGGTTCTCTTCAGAATAATCCAATCTACTAAGTAATTGGGCCACTACTAAGTTAGGATTTCATTGGGCTTTTTAACACTTCTGAGCATTCTTTTCCCCTTGGATCTACAACGGGACTGTGATATTTGTTACTCTTGCCCTCGTACATGTGTGAAGGATGCTCTATGTTAAAACAGAGCTGGTGCTGATGAGCATTACTTGGAAGAATCTGATATGCAAAAGCAGTGAGATTATTACTGCCCAAGAGATTTTTTAACTGGGTAGTAAGCTTATATGTATCCTTAGTAACACTGTTTAGTTTGGCCTTGAGAATCTTGGCTGTCATATAACTCACGGAATCTCTCATATCACAAAACTCTCCCATAATTTTTGGCCCGGGGAATGGTTAGTACCCTAAACGTTAATAAATCTCCCTAAAACTCAAACTAATAGAGAACGAGGAGAAGATGTTCTTTACAGAGGCTCTGTGTTCCAAAAATTTGGTTCATTTCTTTTCCACTAGCAAACGTGGTTGAGGATTTTCATTCATGTCATTTTATGCAGGAGTTATACACTATCACTACCAAATCATCTTGGTGGATTGAGTCAGAATTAAGAAATGAGATCTCTACAGAAAAACCCTAAAAATGTCCACCAGCATCTTGATGATTCATCAAGGGCACCAAATTCTCTGAATCAAAATGGGTCCTATTGCTGCATCAGAACAGGGCGGGGGAAACAATTCAAAGAGATAGACAGATACCATGATAAGAATGCCAAGGAGACTTGGGGATGTCACCAACAGTGGTACAAGTATACCACAACATGTAAGGTACCACTGTACAGTGAAGTTTAGAGTGTGGGACGTGGAGCTGGAAGTTCTGGGTTCAAATCCCAGATCGGCCACACCCTGGCTACGTGAGCTTGAGTAAGTTACTTAACTTATCTGTGTCTCAGTTCCTTCATATGCATAATAGGGGTGTTGTGAGGATTAAGTAAGTTAACACATGGCAAATACGTGAACACTGGGCATACAGTAGGCACTCAATATATGCAAGGTCTCATTATGATTACCATTAGCTTTCCTGTGGGGGCCAGACTCCAATTTTAGTAATGATATCATGGTATGCCTGGTTACCATTATCATTGTTTAGAGCTCACAAATCGTGGACTGTGAAAACCAACCCAGAGTCAGCAAAACAAAAACCCTGATCTTGACATGCAAATCTCTCTGCACTGCATTCTGCTCACACGTGTCTAAACTCCTAAAGTTCTGGAGATGACAGATGAATACATTACAGTCGTGTATCAGAACAATTTTTTATAATTTATGAAAACATATTTAATTTATATTAAGCTCAAGTTCCATAATATTTTTGTAGTGACTCCATATAACCATATGATTCACATTAGAGGGCATATTTCTAGTGCTTAGCTAATTAGAAATATAAAATCTTTCTCGGTATTTTAGAAATCACTGCAGTAGAATTATGGAGAGGGCTGCCAATCCCCTTATTCTGCTACAGTTAACTCAAAATAGTCTTTCTTAGTCACTTCTCATAATTTTAATGAATTTTCTTAATCTTTTGCCTTGTATTATCATTATGCCATCTCATATTTGCTCCCACTTGCATTTGGGTTATTTTGATTTATGTGTTTATTGTTTTTCTGATATTTTGTCTTTTCATTTTCATTTCTAACCTCTACAGATCATAATGATCTTTGTCAGCAGCATACATAAGGTCAAAGTTTGGTGGGGAATAAATCCTGAGTTTATCACACATATCCAAAAATAAACGTAATATTCAAGGTTCTGAAAAAAAATCATTCTCACCGGCTAAATGAACATGATATACCAGAGCTAAAACATCTCCACAGTTTTTGAAAGATTGGTTAATTCATTAATCAGTTTTTTTTAAATCAGTTTTGAGATAAGTGGGAGAGATCTCTTTTATTTGTCCCAAATATACAGGAAAAATATTATGGCTATATGTAATAATCAAAGTATTTCCATTCCAACTTTACAGGTTGCCATAAAGAAAAATCAGAATTTTTATAAATTTCTTCAGTTCTTTAAAAGAAAACTGTGTTATTATGCCATTATTTTCATTAGATCCATTACTGAAATATCTCCTGAAAGAACTGGCACCACTCAGGAATTAGGGGATCTCCTCAAAATAGGCAGAGTCAATTCCCAGGATGTCAATACCCTTGGAGAAATTTTCTGGCAGTAGCATGATCTTCTCTATCCTGAAAATCAGTAAAAGCATTATAGGGCACAAGTAAATACCTGCTTGTTTTCTTGTGGCAATCTCACTTGGTCAATAACTAAACCCTGAGTGTCATTTAGGTCACTTTCAAATAAGGTCTAGTTTTTATACCTGAGCTGGTTTCATTTTCTGTTTTGCATCCAGTAAACCAATACTGAAAATCTAGTTTCACATCTGTCTAACATCAACTTGAATTTTTCTGAAGTAGGTTTTTCCTCCATATGTTAATTAACATCTTTTTTTCCCCTCCTACGTACTGATCACCTTCTCTTTCCTTCGTCGTCGTACACTGTACATTAGATTTCGATGAAATTATAAATATTAGTAGCTCTCCGGGAAACTATGATCCGCTTTATTTTCCCCAAAAAAGCTCCAAAGAGAGTTCTAGGAATTCATCTTTAAGCTTTTTCTCTGAACTTTAGAAACTGTTCTAGAAGATACTGAAGAAGTCCCCAATTTTACACCAACTGTGAAAATGAGACCAACATAAGGCAATTGATATTAATTCCTGTGAATGGGCTGGAAGCGCCATAAAAGGTAGAACTGCATGATCCAACTTACACCTCGCCTACCTCATGAGGTTTCACTCTATGTAGACTACAGAAGGGAAGATACTTCCAGGTAAGAGGATTTGAATGAATTCCCTTTCACCTCAAATTAATTTCCTCCCTTAATATTTCCTTCCTTGTACACCACATCCAAACTCTCAGTTCCTATCCAGAAAGCTCTGAGCTGTTTGTTTGACTTGCTTGTCTCCTGAGTTCACGACCTGTAACAATCATCCCCCTGTGCCATCCCTGGAGCCCCCAAGGGCGGGCTCTGTTTACCATTCACCTGATCTATGGCAAACAGCCCTCAAATCCAGTTCCTCAATCCATCCCCCACAATATGCCACAACAGTCTTCCTAAAGAACAGCCACAAGCATGTCTTTCTCCCAGTCACAAGTGGCAGTGAATTCCCACTGCCCACCACAGTAAGTATAAACTCCTCTCTCTGGCATTTCATCCTCCAACGCATGATCCCATATTAGCATTGGATTCCCTACAACTGCTCCACAATCCAGCCATACTGGGATTCCTGCTATTCCCTAAATGCCCCCACCCCCGCACACCCTGCCGTCCATGCAATTTTTGCTTAGACTGTTTCATCAGTTTTGAACCTTCTTTCTTTATCAAGCTATAAAAACTGTACCCATTCCTCGAGTACCACCTTTTCTAAATATATTTTCTAGTCTCCCCCAAGAGGATATGATCATTTTTCCATCTAAACCCACTAGTATTTCATTCATATCTCTGTCAGAGCACTCGCCACATTCCGGTCTGTAGTACAGCTCTTTCTGTGGTTCCTGATCTTTTTTACAAGGCTGGGAGCTCCCCAGAGGTGGGAACATTTTCTTCCTTACCTGAGTTAACAAGCATTGCAGGCACTACAGGAAAGGAGGACACCTATCTGTTGAATGGACTATGAGAAAAGGGAAATGGGGTGTATTCCTGGAACAGAGAAAAGCTTAGGATCTCCCTGAAATTGCTATCTGGTGAGGAGCAGTGGGAAGGATGGATGTGCATATGTGGCCTGGTTTTCAAAGGCCATTGTTGAGTACCATGAGCATCAACCTCTTTGGCAGTGAAACTTGTTTCCTTCACCATCTTTATTACAAATTTAATTCCTTCTTTTGTTCCTTTACCTGAGTATTGTCTCTCTGTATAATGTATATACACACACATCTCAGGTCTACATTCCAAGAGTTCACTCCCTCCAGTGTCTACAGGAGTCCAAGAGTTCACTCCCTCCAGTGTCTACAGGAGTTCCTGGCATATGGTAAAGAGTCAATACATGTATTTTGAGCCAGTGAATGAAATTTGTGGATCATAATGCCCTATAGAGATTAAATGCAGTCCTATGTAAAGTGACTGGCACAAAGCTTGAACATATTAGCACTAGAAATATTAGCCTCCTCCCTCCCTTCTTCCCTTCCTTCCTTCTTCTATGAATTACTCATGCATCGATCCACACATTCAACAAATGTGCCAGGTTTTTCTAGGCACCTGAATATAGGATAGTGAACAAAAGAGGAAAAAAAAATCCCTGCACTCATGGAGCTTACATTCTTTTTTGTCTTTATGGAAGTTACATCCTAATGAAAGAATGAATGATTCACTTTGGATCTTCAGGGAGTCTTAAGAATGGAGTTATTAAGAAGAAGAGGTTGTAGCTCAAAGACAGACATGTTGGTGGAGGCGAGGAGAGCCTGGGGGAAGGACATCAACTCCACTACAGCAGGGCTGAGGCACAAAATGGCTTGGGTGAGTGGCAACAAAATCGAGGAGTGGAAACAGGAAACGATGGGCCAGGATGGCCCTTGGATCTAAGTGACCTAAGAGTAAGAAGTGGCCACGATGATGAAGGTTTATAATCATAGTAGTGCGCTGGTTGCTCTGAACAGACAGGGAAGTTAGGAGGGGAAGTCACTGAGGTTGGCAGCTTTTAGAGGAGGAGATGAGCTACGTCCAATTTTGGAGATGATACCTTTGAAGAGAGGAAAGAAATCTAGGTAAAAATGTTTAACTCCCAAAGTAAGGATTTAGGGAGGAAGTGAAAACCAAACCCCGGGATCCCTGAGTGGCTCTGTTGGTTAAGCATCTGCCTTCGTCTCAGGTCATGATCCTGGGGTCCTGGGACCAAGCCCCGCATCAGGCTCCCTGCAGAGCGGGGACCCTGCTTCTCTCTTTCCTTCTGCCCCTCCCCCTGCTTGTGTGCTCTCTCTCTCTCTCTCTCAAGTAAATAAATAAAATCTTAAAAAAATAAAAAATAAACCCCCTTTGTATCTACTATGAATCACTGTTACATCCTCTGAATAACATAAAACATGATCAAGTCCATTCAGAGTCTGCTCCTTCACAGCATCAACCGATAATGAACCAGTCTCTTCAGTTCCTGGAACACAGTAGGGCCCTAAATAACATTTGTGAATTGAATTGGTTGATAGTAAGCAAAATTTCGTCATCAAGGAAGGCGAAAGAAAAGTGCATTCAGAGTCAGAAAATCCTCAACTGAAAATCTTGCCCCTTTCCTCCCCCCGCCCTAGTCATAAGACTATGAGCAAATTGTTAGCCCATATCAGACCCCTTAGCTGTAAAATGGACAATTAAATGCGCCTTGCAAGATGCTATGAGAGCACTAAGTAAAATGCATGCAAACCGGGGCACTTGGGTGGCACAGTGGGTGAGCATCTGCCTTCGGCGCAGGTCATGATCTGGGGGTCCTGGGATCGAGTCCAGCATCGGGCTCCCCGCAGGAGCCTGCTTCTCCCTCTGCCTATGTCTCTGCCTCTCTGTATGTCTCTCATGAATAAATAAATAAAATGTTTTTTAAAAAACGCATGCAAACTTCCTGTCACCCAGTAGGCACAAGCATTAAAGCACTTACGATACGAGAGATTATTATTCTCTTTATTCCCATGTCTTCTAGGTATTGCCATGTTTCTCACATCTCACTTTATCCACCTTCTCATTTCTCACATTCCACCCAGGCGATCCTGCTAGAAGCTGTCCTCTTGCTGTGGCCTCCTGCCAGCCAGCATTCCTAAAGCCCCCACAGGCCACTAAGCTCCTCTGCACATGGCTGGCTGGTCCGTCAGCTCAAATCACCCCATTCAACTGACATCACCACAGCTTGCAAATTCCAAAATCACTGTTAGGACTTTAGATTTGGTAATGTTTATGCCTGGCCTACAAGTTGTACCGCTGTGGCCTTACTCATACACAATCTGCACCATGCGGTGTTTGAAGGGGCTTCATAATCCAGCATTTAAAAATTCCTCTGAGATAGATTTTCATAGCACTCAAAAAAGGAAATATGAAAACCAAGAAAGCTCATGTCTACACACTGTTTACTTCTAAAAGGTAACTAAGAACGTGAGGCAGAGACAGAGCAGGATTAGTGATGCCACTCAGAGGTGTCAGTTCAGGCACAGTGATTTCCCACACGGATGACTACCGCCCGTTGGCTGGGGCGCTGTGCTAGGCACATGTATCTCTGAATGAAATGAAGTTCATTCTGCCCAAAGTCTCTTGCATTCTACACGAAGGAGTTAAAGGTGTTTTTGTAACCCCCAGTTCTCTACGCTGTACAGTCCACTCCTAGCTAGGGCAATTTCTAATAGGAAGGACACACTGGCTACTGAATCTGTGTGTGTGTGTGTGTGTGTGTGCATGCGCGTGCACTATATGGCAAGTGCTATGAATGGAAAGTTTGTGCCCCATCCCACCCCAGCTCCAAATTCATATATTGGAACCCTAATCTCCAATGCTTCCATAAATGGAGGCAGAGCCTTTGGGTGGTAACTAGCTTTAGATGAGGTATTGACCGTGGATCCCCCATTATGGGATTAGTGTACTTCCAAGAAAAGGAAGACACCACAGTTTGCTCTGCCTCCCCCATCTGAGGATACAGCAAGAAGGTGGCTGTCTGCACACGAGAAACACAGGTCCTTATCAGACACTGAATCTGGCACCTTGATCTTGGACTTCCTGCCTCTAGAACTGAGAGAGATGAACGTCTGTTGGTTAACCCACACAGTCCATGGTATCTTGTCATAGCACCTGAGCTAAGGCAGCAGGTGAACATATCACAGTCCCGCCTGACAATACAGACTGCCAACTGGTTAGAAAGGAGAAGGGATACCCCTGAGATGATCAGGAAAGCCAGAGGAAGTCACCAGAGCCGTGAGGAATTTGCTGTGGTCACCAATAGGGCACATTGCCACACCGCACCAGAGCCTTGCCCTCATTTTCCATGGTGAGTCAGTCAGCAAGCATCCCCCGACAGCACCCCCTCATTGCCTGGGATCAGCACTTTAGGTGGGAGTGGGGTTCATCCTCTCTTCCCCCGCCCTCCATGGGAGATGGCTTTCTTCTCATCCTACGAATTCCAGGCACACTCACAATGGTGACATTTGCTGAGCAGTGGCTTGAATAAAGAGCTCTCAGGGAGCAAGATGGCAACGTGGAGCATGAGCTAGTGTGCCAGGGCACAGAGCCCCAGGAATGCCCCCCGGGAGTGCCCCACAGTCCCCCAGCATGGGAGAGAATGAAGGAAAGCCACAGCAGGGGAGCTGTGCAGCAAAGGTCTTTGACTTTGGCAGCGCCATTTGCCAGAGCTATCTGAAATGGGGTAAACAAAATATTGCCTAGAGGAGGCCTGTACAAAGAAGCTAGGATAAACCCTCAATTTGGTTCTAAACTATTTTTCTTAAATGCCAGGTAACCTCCAGTACCTCCCCCACACACCCCACCACTCTGAGAAAAAAAAAAAAAAAAAACAGAGGGAAGGCTGTTACCTCTTTTTCTCTTAACTATTTTAACTATTTTTACCGAGGTTTTGGAGTTAATCCATCCAGTACTCAATAAGTCTTCCTAAAAAAAAAACAAAAAAAAAACAAAAACAAAAAAGCACAACATCATAATTTTTAAATTGCTACTTCATCACAATAAGGCTGGCTTGCCTTTCCTCCCTTCATCTCCCTTTGGGGTAAGCACTCTCGTCTGCCTTTACTAATAATGCAACAACAGCCCTTGAGTTGAGTTGAGTGATTTACCTAGAAGGGTTCTGGTGGTGGAATCTGAACACTCCCTGGTGCCCGAGACCAGACGGGTTTTTTGCTGTTTGTTCTGTGGACAGTTTTATCTCTCTCACTGGAAGACCAATTGCACTAATTCTTCTGGAGAACAGGCCAAAAGGACCTGTGACATTTCCCAGACAAGTCCCCAGAATCCTGCAATGTGCCTCCCTGAACCAAAACGAACCCATAAATCTGTTTCCCCCAAACATTCTGTCCTTTGAGGTCTATGGTTGCTTTTCATTCATCATCAAGTGGGACCTTTTAAAGCAACATCTAACGAATTCTCTAATTGGGGCGGATTATATACCTTTAATGACTTCCACTGTAGCAGAAAAACCAGTGATCGCTCGATTTGATTTTGAAATTATGGTCGCTGATTTCCTCTTTCACCCAGAACTCTCAGATCGTGTTAAAAGTCGGGTGTGGTTTCATGGGGGGGGGGGGGGGGAGGCACTGGGAGGAACCCAGAGGAGAGGGAGGGAACATTGCAAGAAAACCCTGCCCCCCCCCCTCGCCCCCCAGCGCGTTCGTGCTGCCCGGGACCCCCGTCTGGGCCGCCGGGGGTCTGCAGGAGCGTCCTGCTGGTGGGAAGTCTGCACGTTTGGAGCACAGCCGGGCTTTGGAAAGTTCTTTGCAAAGAACCTAGGGGCGCTCTAGCATCCCCGCAGGCGAACCGCACAGCGAGGGCTGGGCCCGGCTCGAGCTCGAAGTTAGGGCAAACTTGGAGCGCACCGTGCGCGCGCGGCCCGGGGAGACCGAGGCCCCTCGTCTAACGGTCCCTGAGCCGCTCGGAGCCCTCGCGGCCGGCGGGCAGCAGGGCTCGGTGACTCACGCCCGTGACTCAGTGACCCCACCCCTCTCCCCCGGGCTTTCCCCGGAGCTCGCGCCCTGCACAGCCCGCCCCGGCCCGTTAGGTCCCCGGACGGGAACCCCCGAGACGGAGGCTGCGAAGACCTGCGGGCCGAGCCGGCGCTGCGCCAGGCCGCGCGGGGCCCCGGCGGGGCGTCCTGAGCCCGGCGCGCCCCACCTCGCGCTCCAATCTCAGGCGCTCTTTGTTCCTTTCTCGGCGCCTTCCGATCCTCGGGATCCCTCGCTCCCCCCTCTTCCTGCTTCTGGCCCGCGGGCCCCGCACCCCGCCCCGCCCCTCCCCTCGCCGACCGCAGCCCTGCAGCCGGGCGCCCCTCCCACCCGCCGCCTACTCCCAGGACGCTCCGGCGGTGCCCGAGACCCCCACGCCCCCCGGCCATCCCGAGGAGGGCCCCCCACCGCCCCCACCACGGCGCGACCTCGCCCTCCGCAGCACCCAGGGCGAAGCAGGGCGCGGGCCCTCCCCAGGAACGCCCCCGAAAGTCCCGGCGCAACCCAGAAGTAACGGGACGGGGCCCGGGCCGCGCCGCAGAGGGACGCGGAGGGAGGCTCGAGGGCGCCCCCGCCCCGGCCCCCGCCCCCCTTCCCGCGCCTCGTCGGGTCCCCATTGGCTGGCGCGGCCTGCGGCTGGGATGGCAGTGGGAGGGGGCCCTGGTTCCTAACGGGTTATAAAAACTGCGCCCTCGGCGGGGTCCAGTCCTCTGCCACTCTCGCTCCGGGTCCCCGCGCCAGAGCCGCAGCAGCGCGCCCGCCGCCCGCAGCCACCGCGCCCTCGCCCGCCGGTCCTCCCCGAGCCGGTCCGTGCCGCCGCAGCCGCGCAGCCCACCGCCGCCCTCCGCACCATGTCCACCAGGTCTGTGTCCTCGTCCTCCTACCGCAGGATGTTCGGCGGCCCGGGCACCGGGAGCCGGCCGAGCTCCACGCGGAGCTACGTGACCACGTCCACCCGCACCTACAGCCTGGGCAGCGCGCTGCGCCCCAGCACCAGCCGCAGCCTCTACGCCTCGTCCCCGGGCGGCGCGTACGCCACGCGCTCCTCCGCGGTGCGCCTGCGGAGCAGTGTGCCCGGCGTGCGTCTGCTGCAGGACTCGGTGGACTTCTCGCTGGCCGACGCCATCAACACCGAGTTCAAGAACACGCGCACCAACGAGAAGGTGGAGCTGCAGGAGCTGAACGACCGCTTCGCCAACTACATCGACAAGGTGCGCTTCCTGGAGCAGCAGAACAAGATCCTGCTGGCCGAGCTCGAGCAGCTCAAGGGCCAGGGCAAGTCGCGCCTGGGGGACCTCTACGAGGAGGAGATGCGGGAGCTGCGCCGGCAGGTGGACCAGCTCACCAACGACAAGGCCCGCGTCGAGGTGGAGCGCGACAACCTGGCCGAGGACATCATGCGGCTGCGGGAGAAGTAAGGCGGCGCCCCCGGGCGTGGGGGGGAGGGTGGGGGCTGCGGGAGGTTGGGATTGGGGACCGGGTCCCCCCCCCCCCCCCGCCAGCGAGAAGCTGCCACGCCCTTGGGGATGTGGCTGGGGCGGTGGCTGCCTGGGGGAGCGCGGGTGATGGGGCTGTGGCGCGCCCGCCCCGCCCTGCACGCAGACCTCGCGGTTAGCATTTCCCCTCTACCCCCCCTCCCCATTGCCCAAGGACACCCCGCTTCGGGTTACAGATTGCTTCAAGCTACCGCGCTGTCTGGAGCCGAAGGCCCGTAAAAGCGATGAGCGCGATTTACCCCCAAAGTTTTAGAAAGTTTCCTGGCCTCTTCTGGAGGGAGGGGGGAGGAGAGGAGGGAAGCGGCGGGTGCGAGACAAAGGGATTGCAGAGGTTCCCCGCGGCGGCGGCCCTGCAGGTTAGCGTGACCGCGTCCTTGCTCTTGCACGCGGCCGCGAGGTCCGGCCAGAAGCCGCGGAGGGCAGTGGTTGCGGAAGCCGCAGTCGGCGGGCGCCGGGGAGGCTGGCCGCGCGGGGCTCCGGTCTCCGCGACGCGGTGGTTGGGTGGGGCCACCCCGCCCCTGGCAGTTTCTTGGTTCCCCTTTGGTGACTGTGCGGCTGTTGCAGGTTGCAAGAGGAGATGCTTCAGAGAGAGGAAGCCGAGAGCACCCTGCAGTCTTTCCGACAGGTTTGTAGATTCCCTTCCCGCTTGGCAGCCCCCGGACCGCACCCGAGCGGCGCGGGGCAGTTCCCGAAGTTACTTGACCCACGTCTAGGTTCTGCCAAACTTCACGTCCGCGCGCAAAGCCCCCTAGCGGCAGAGCGGGCGCAGGTGCAGCTTCTGCGAATAAACACCCTTGAATGAGCGAAGCCCCTTCTCTTAGGACACAAAGAAAATCTTTTAACTTTTTACTCCGTTTCGAGATGCTTTTTCCAGAGAAATAGGTCTTTTTTTTTTTTCCGTTTTGTTTTTGCAACACGCATTCTCTTTCTGAACAGTTACAGTCTGATGTAGGTTAAGGTTTGCTCGGGTTAAGGCGGCTGACTTTTTACAAGGCCACCAAAAGCACAGTTCCGCCCTGGAGTTGGAAATGTTTACAAAAGCACAGTTCCGCCCTGGAGTTGGAAACGTAAACGTAGTGGAGGAAACTTACCTTTAACTGGACTTAAGCCAGCAAGTTTCCTCCCCTTCTCCGCAAGTTCCATTGTGGCATTAAAGTTCTATGGAAGTGTCACTAGGCACAGCTATTTTGTGATCTCATAAGGGTGAAAAGGAGCCATCTGTCCCCTGGGCTGAAAGGTATTAATGGTTTCTACGGGCTTCACTATGGAATGTAGATACAGACATTCTGGCAAGTGTGGTGGCCCGGGACAGAAATAATAGGAGTCTTTGTGTCCCCAGAGGAGCTTTGCAACAGGCTACATTCTGATTGAATATGTAATGATGTAAGCGCAGTTCTAATTGGACACAAGTATTTGCTAACATCCGTTATCTAATATCTGGCCCAGACTTGTGAAGTATGCGACGTGAAAAGTTCTTAAAGCGACAGTCCTAGCTCACATTTTGAAAGGCCTTTCCTTATTTGGAAGGCAGAAGAGTGGATTTTTAAGTAAAGGACTATTTGTCTCAAAGTTAGACCGACTTAGAAGACTTTTAGTTTGAAATTGGAATTCAAAAGCAGGAAGAGCTTACCAGCACAGTTTTATGCTCCTGAACACTTACTGGGAGGGATATATAAGCTCCCAGATGAATAGTCTAGAATAACATTGTGAAGCCGAAATACATTTACTGAATTAAGTTAAACACTGCAGCGTGTGGTCCATTCTAGTAACTGAGCATTTATAATCATATCTGTGTTGTTCTCTGCAGAGTAGTGAGCTACTATAAAACTACTAGAATGAAAGCTCTGCTCTTTGGGGATTAGGGAAAATCCGTTATATTCTCATCCACAAAGTAGCATGGCACACTGAACCTTCTGTAGAGGTTATAGTAAATGATCTTTTGCATCTTTTTTAGGGCTTACCAAGCAAAAAGGAATCTTTCCCAAGCCTGATTTTTTTTTATATTATCATCACATACAATTGCATACAAGATAAGACATAAAAAAAATCTTATAACCTTTCCTGTAGGGGAAATAAAATCTTTGAGACATAAGAGTTTGCAATGGGTGGAAACACAGGAGAGCCATAGCAGCAAGAATTATGCATATAGTTTCATTATATGCATTTTGACCAGTCATTCTGAAACAAGTAACTGACTTTGCAAAGTGCTAAGTGAAGAGGATGGACACACCCTTGCAAGATGAGATGGGAGTTTAAAGAGAAAATTCTACCAAAGGAAGCAAAGAAAATAGAGGGCAGAATTATATTTCTTTTCCTTCAGAAGGAAAGAACTGCATCTTTGCCAGTGTACATTTTGAACTGGAGTATAAATCTAGCCTTGTAACATGAATGCTAGATGACTACATACCTGCTTTGCATTCTAAGGATATATTTCAGGAGGTTGGAATATAGGGGCGTCTGGGTGGCTCAGTCGGTTAAGCTCTTGATCTCAGCTCAGGTCTTGAGTTCAGCGTCCTGAATGCAGGCCCCATCTCGAACTCCACCCAGCATGGAGCCTAATTAAGGGGAAAAAAAAACATTTGAATAGAGGTAAAAAGAGCTCAGGTATACACTGAAGCTTTTGAAACACAAATTTCTGTTCTGCACACACTCAGGTGTCCGGGAAGTGAAATCTGATCAACTCCCATCTTATCATCACATTATTTCGTGACATTATATAAAAAAAGAAACCTTAAAAATGTGGTGACACTGATTTTTCTAGGTTTTAAGGAATAATAAAATCAGTCAGGGAAAGACAAATACCATATGATTTCACTCGTGTGGAATTTAAGAAAGAAACAAAACAAATGCTCAAAGAAAAAAGACAAATCAGAACAAATTCTTAGCTATAGAGAACAAAAACTGATGGTCACCAGAGGAAGTCGGAGGGGAGGGGTGAAATAGGAGATGGGAATTAAGAGTGCACTTAATGTGACGTACATGGAGTATTGGACAGTATTGTTCTATCGCTGTATCGTACACCTGAAATCTAGTGCTGTATGTTCGATATACTGGAATTGAAATTTTAAAAATAATGAAAAGCTTCACTAGTATAATGTAGATTCAGTAATGATTGATTAAGTGCAGTTTGCCATGTGCAGTTTAACATTTATTTATTTTCAGATTGCTTATTAACCATCTGAATACAGTGGGTCACAATTCAAATTTATTAAGAGATCTATATTACAGTTGCGGGTGATTTATAGACACATAAAGGTCATAAAATTTGTCAACAACTTTACTTTTCATGGTAAAGAGACTGAGCTCATATGGTTCATTTAAAGTGAATAAATGAGATAAGCCATCGGCTTTAGCATATCCTCCAATAAACCCTGTCTTTTCTCAAACTAGGATGTTGACAATGCTTCTTTGGCACGTCTTGACCTTGAGCGGAAAGTGGAATCCTTGCAAGAAGAGATTGCCTTTTTGAAGAAACTACATGATGAGGCAAGTAGAGCCACTTCTAGTGGATGAATGCAGGGGAAGTTGCTCCATACTTGGCATGGCTGACCTTCTGTTTGTTCCTTCTTCAGGAAATCCAGGAGCTGCAGGCCCAGATTCAGGACCAGCATGTCCAAATCGATATGGATGTTTCCAAGCCTGACCTCACGGCTGCCCTGCGTGATGTACGCCAGCAATATGAAAGCGTGGCTGCCAAGAACCTTCAGGAGGCCGAGGAATGGTACAAGTCCAAGGTATGACACCAATCAGTGTAACCTGAACAGAAGAAGAGCATTTTGTTCTGCAAACACTTGCATCTGCCTTGATCCCTACATCCCCTCTAGCTTCTATCAGAAAGTTGGTTTGAACTTCTTGAACTTCTTGTTCAAGTCTTATTTGTTGCTGCAGCCTTCCTATCACTCACACCTTCTTTCCACCACCCCCATTTAACCGTACTTCAGTGTAAATCCCAATACCGCACCTGTGACCTCCACCCTTCTTGAATGCCAGTAATACATCAAATCTCTACTAGAAAATAGCAACGTCAGCATTCCACCACTCTTCCTTTGCTTTTTCAGAACAGAAATGTAGAGATATTCTGAAGGATGTGGAGACTTGAACTGAAAATACAGAATTTGGTTTGGGTTATGTGCCGTGTTTGCTTACCATCTTTAAGCTTTAAGCTTTCCCGTTTTTCCAGGGAAGGTTGAATCAAAGAAAATCTGTGACCAAGTCCATTGGGTGGTCTACAATTTTTTTAATTCCTTTCTGACAGTTTGCCGACCTCTCTGAGGCTGCTAACCGGAACAATGATGCCCTGCGCCAGGCGAAGCAGGAGTCAAATGAGTACCGGAGACAGGTGCAGTCCCTCACCTGCGAAGTGGATGCACTCAAAGGGACTGTGAGTATCAGACCCCAAGAAAAGAGGGGATGTAACCAGCTTGTGTCACTCACATTGATCAAGTGATTGGTGCTCTCTGAATAAAACTTCAAATGAAGAAAAGTGTGTGTTTCGATCCAAAGGAAATGAGTTGTGCAGACAGATGCAAAAGGCACTTTGAGATGTGAAGGTTTTAGGGAACACATACACTGTTGCATCTAACACTTGATACTTGTTTTCTTCGCTTGAAATTGGCGTGCTCACCAATTTTTGGCACTAAGGGAACATATTGCGAAAGGTCCATAAATGGTTCAGGGAGGAGCTGGGGTTTTTCTGGGAAGTAACATCGGGAGCCTTTCTCATTCCTGCAGAATGAGTCTCTGGAACGCCAGATGCGTGAAATGGAAGAGAACTTTGCCGTCGAAGCTGCTAACTACCAAGACACTATTGGCCGCCTGCAGGATGAGATTCAGAACATGAAGGAAGAAATGGCTCGTCACCTTCGGGAGTACCAGGACCTGCTGAATGTTAAGATGGCTCTCGACATTGAGATTGCCACCTACAGGAAGCTGCTGGAAGGCGAGGAGAGCAGGTGAGAGCAGTGACCGAAGGGCTTAGGCACAGGAATCCGTCGGTGCCATTTGTTAGGAATTATGCCACTCCCTCTACATACATTCTTTCCGTCCCCAGAACATTTCTTCAAGGTAGTTACGTACCATTTTTTATAAATATGGAATCTTAGGTTGGGAGATTTAGTAACTTGCCCTCGTCCGTGTTAATCAGTGGTAGAGCTGGGATTTGAACTCACAACTCTGTGAGCACCAGCACTTTTCCCACTCTGCAGTGCTTGGAGAAAACGCTCAAAGTAAAAGATTTTAGGGCAGTCCCGGTGGCTCCGCGGTTTAGCGCCGCCTTCAGCCCAGGGTGTGATCCTGGAGTCCTGGGATCATGGAGCCTGCTTCTCCCTCTGCCTGTGTCTCTGCCTCTCTCTCTGTCTCTCATGAATAAATAAATAAAATCTTTTTTAAAAAAAGATTTTAAATGTGTTCATGAGACCTGTCACAGGTAAATACCTGTCCTAAGCAAATCCCTCACTTAATGAATGACAAGAATAAACATTCTTGTTTGAGTTGTTTTCCAAAAATTTTTACCAGTTTTCTTTATCTCTTTATAGGATTGCTCTGCCTCTTCCAAACTTTTCTTCCCTGAACCTGAGGGGTAAGCATTTCATCTCCCTGGGGGGAAGATTTCAGCAGCTTGTAACTACTCTATTTATGATAAAACACTAATTTGTTAAATGCTGCTTGAAAATGCCACACAAGATACACTCCTATAACATACCCGTAATTTTTAGAACCAAGTACTGTCTTACAATCTATGCTGCCAGTTAAATTTCAATTCCATTTGACTTCTTCCTTTGGAGTGGATGCTGGAATAGTCCACCCTAAGGTTACCATGTTATCAGACATTGGGCTTTCAAATAGGTCTTAAGTCTTGAGAATTGTGTTGGGAGGAGCACTTTGGATAATCATGAACATCACGATTGGTGTTCCTAATTTCTTGGGCAAAATAGTCACTTGTCTTTTTTTAAATTTCACTTTTACTAATTTCTTTATTCAGAAACCAACCTGGATTCACTCCCTCTGGTTGACACTCACTCAAAAAGAACGCTTCTGATTAAGACGGTTGAAACTAGGGATGGACAGGTGGGTATCTTTCCGTCAAAACCAGTGTAATCTCAGGCGGACGTGGATATCCTTGGGAATCCCTAAGTCACTATCTCAGATAACACCTGGCTGATTCAGGAGGTAGTAGTTTCACTCGTGACCCCTAAAAAGAGAACAGGCCTCTTCTGGCACAACACACAGCCAACTATTTGGCTCCTACATATGAAGGTGAGATAGTGATCTATCTGCAGTCCACAATAAGTGATTTTTTTCTATGCTCCTTAATTTAAGATGGGAGTATAGCTTCTTTAAGTTACTTCCTAGACTCGCTCCATGAGCGAACTTCATTAGACTACCTCGGTATCAGGAATGGTTTGATCTTGGACATACAGCCTGTCCCACTGGCTGCCACCTAAATACTCCTAGGCTCTTGGACATAGTGCAGGGATATGCAGTACGATCAATTAGTTTCTCATTACCTCTCTATGCCAGGAAAGAAATAGCCAAAATGAATTGTAATTTTCATGGAATCTTGCCTTGCACATACACTTAAAATGTACTCAGCTATATATTTTAGTATATTTTCATGGCTTTTAAACTTTGTTGCATAGGATTATTACAGCATCCTTCATAAACAATTTTAAATTTTCCTTTTTTAAGTCCTGACATTCCATTGGATATTTATTTTGCATGTAGAAGAGCAGTTTACACATGTATCTGTCTCTTCTAGCTGTGACCTTTGCTGTGCACAAACAGCTTCATGTACCTATTTTCACAATAAATTATACCTACTTAGTAGGATTTTCCTTTGTCATGCTTTATGGGGTAATCTGATCTTCCACAGGTATGATACTTGATTCGAATTTTTTTTTAACCAGGTTATCAACGAAACTTCTCAGCATCATGATGACCTTGAGTGAAGCTTGCCCAGATTCGGTGCAGCAATTACTACCAGCAAGAATAAAAAAAAAAAGAAATTCGTATCTTAAAGAAACAGCTTTCAAGTGCCTTTCTGCAGTTTTTCAGGAGCGCAAGATAGATTTGGAATTAGGAGTAACCTCTAGTTCTTAAGAACCAACACTCTTAAAAGATTTAGGAGAAAGTTTACAACATAATCTAGTTTACGAAGAAAACTTGTGCTAGAATACTTTTTAAAAAGTATTTTTGAATACCATTAAAACTGCTTTTTTCCAACAAGTATCTGACCAACTTGTTTCTGCTTCAATAAATCTTTGGAAAACTCTTTTGCTGTGTTATTTGATACAATCTAAACAATTCTCTAAATTTGTGAGAATATATGTTTTAGTGAAATAATTTTTTGGCCCTGTTGGTGAATTCGCCCCAAAAATCAAGTTTAGGTTAACTTGATAAATTGAACTTACTTAGGCTTGAGGTATCACTCTTAATTTGGTCATTTTAAGTAAACTTCACTCCTTTTAAGTTATTTAACTTTACAAATGTAAAGTTACAAATGGATGATCTAGGGCCACCTGGGTGGCTCAGTGGTTGAGCACCTGCCCTTGGCTTGGGTCGTGATCCTGGAGCCCTGGGATTGAGTCCCACATCAGGCTCCATGCAGGGAGCCTGCTTCTCCCTCTGCATGTGTCTCTGCCTCTGTCTACGTGTCTCATGAATAAATAAATAAAATCTTTAAAAATTCCAAATAGATGATTTATCATAAAACAACTTGTACAGAAATGACAATAGGTCTTTTAATGAAACAAGTTCAGCTGGGGCCATGTCTGTGTGTGATTGCAGTTCTAACAAAGAGACTTTCTAAAATTAAAGACTGGCTAGAGGGAACTTCTGGGGTCATGCGCAGCAGGTGGAGTACCAGATCCCACTGTGAGAGTGGGAACATAGGTCAGAATATAGGGCCTGTGTCTTCCCTTAACAAGATGCAGAGACAGGACAAGTCCATCAAGCTTAAAAAAAAATGGAGCAAGGAGAGTGCATGTGTCAGGAAAAGTTTCAGGCCTCTGAAGGATGGATAGAGTAGAGACACATAGGGGAGGGATGATAGTGCTTGGAGGTGACAGAGTTGCAATGGTTGGTAGTGGTATATTCTGAGGGAAATTCCTTCAGGGAAAACCCTGGATTTCTTGACGTCCCAATTTCCTATATACCACTTCCTATATACCCTCTGCTCCAGGAATGCAGTGGTAGGCATTTGCTGTAGTTCTTAGGTGCTTGCCTGTACCTCTCTTGAGTGGCTGAAGGGAGTAGTAGGTAGTTAACGCAAAGCCCACCTAAGTGCCAGACACTAAGTGCTACATAACAATTTACATCCCTTATATCATTTTGGTTTTGCGGCAGTGGCGGGGCGGGGGAGTGTGGTGCATGAGTAAAGAAAGGATTGGCTGCAGAAGTGACCCCTAGATGCTGTGACTTTACGTCCTAGTTTGCAAGGGATGGTCTTGTTCTTTCAACATTATTTATTAATAGTGCCCCCTTCAGGCTCATAATTGTACTTGTTTGGATGATAGATGATACCTGGTCACCCCAACCTCAGTATATCTGGTCATCCTACCATCAATATAATCTTGTAGAAAAGTGTGCTGATCCAAAGAGTCCTTGACTCTGCTCCTGCCCCCACCCCACCCCAGCCCACATATTTGAACAGCTGGGGTGTTAAATGGTGCAATCAGCATTACCACAGCAAACATCCAAGACTGTGGGCCCTAACAGATTTTTTCTATTTGGTTTTTGGTTTTGTTTTCTGTCCGTTAGCCATTCCTACCATCATCCTCTAAGCCCCCTAACCTACTTTTCCTGCCTCCTCTGCCATTTCTACTAGACTTCTGGCTTAGGAGGATTATCCAGGGAAACATAAGCTCCATGTTGGTTTTCTTCAAACATTTGACCTTTTATTATTAAAAAAAAAAAAAAAATCAAGCTGTGGGTTTTTTTTTTCCAGGAGGAAAGGGACCAGGATAATGAGTTCCACTGTTATACTTTGAGACAAATGGGTTTCCCAGCCTTCAAAGTCCCCACAGTTCATTCTAAAATCACCTCCTGGGGCATCTGGGTGGCTCAGTGGTTGAGCATCTGCCCTTGGCTCAGGTTGTGATCCCAGAGTCCCGGGATCGAGTCTTGCATCAAGCTCCCTGTGGGGAGCCTGCTTCTCCCTCTGCCTATGTCTCTGCCTCTCTCTCTGTGTCTTCATGGATAAGTAAATAAAATCTTTTTAAAAAATTAAAGGAGAATAAAATAAAATCACATCCCCAAAATGGCAAAGATGAGCCAACCTTCCTTATCTGCAACTGTCAGAAATTGGCCCTTCATGAAAAGCCTCACAGGGGCTCACCTCCTAGGAATTCAAATCTCTTTAATTAAGTCTTTTTTATTTTTATCTTTAATTATACTTCTGGTATTTTCCTTATCTTCCACTTTGAAAAACTAATAAAAAGAAACTATGTTCTCACCACCTATGGTGAAACAAAGATTAATGCTTGGTTCTTTTATATATAACATTAATCCAAGATTAAAGGAGATAAAAAAAAAAGTAGGAGGCAGAGTGAAGGAAACGATGGCATAAAGTGAAGGCTGGAAAAAGTTGCCACAAGGACTGTGAGCTCCTGAGGAATAATGTGAAAATTAAGTTCGACTCAATTTTCTCACCGTAGTGACAGATGGAGGAGGTGGCTGGGAATTAGACAAGTGTTCAGCTTAGTTGTAACATACCTGATGGAGCATCCACCTTCCCACGACCAGCCTCTGACAAAGGCACTGGGACAGTGAAATCTCCTATCTGGATTGTGGGTTGTGAGAAGGAGGGTGTGAATGTTGGGAGAGAGGGGTGGGAAGGAAGGGAAGGTGAGAGAATACTGGCTTCTCCTCCTGTTTTCCTAAAAAAAAAAAAAAAAAAAAAAAAAAAAAAAAAAAAAAAAAAAAAGATTGTGTTTATTTATTCACGAGAGACACAGAGAGAGAGGTAGAGACACAGGTAGAGGGAGAAGCAGGCTTCCTGTAGGGAACCTGATGTGGGACTCAATTCCAGGACCCCAGGAGCATGACCTGAGCTGAAGGCAGACACTCACCTGCTGAGGCCCAAGTGGGCCTCCCCTCCTGTTCTCCTGAAGAAAGCAAGGAAAAAATAAACACTATGCCTGCAAGAAGGCTTTCTCTCCAGCCTGGCAGGCTTCAGCTACAGGAAGGGTCTGAATCCATCCCTTGTGACTGCAAAATACCACAGATTGGGGCTGAAACAATAGAAATATATTGTCTCACAGTTCCAGGGGCTGGAAGTCCAAGATCAAGGTGTTGGCAAGGCTGGTTTATTCTGAGACCCCTCACCCTAACTAATCTCTTCTTACAAGTTAAGTAAGTCCCATTGAAATAGGGACCATCCATATGACCCCATTTTATCTGAATTCCCTCTTGAAAGAGCTTATCTCCAAATGCAGTTACATCCTAAGGTACTGGAGGTTCGGACTTCAATGTATGACTATGGGATTGTGCAGGAGGAGACACAAGTCAGCCCGTAACAGGTCACAGGTAAACGTTTAGAGAACATGCTCCTTGTCTGTGTTCAAAAGAAGTCTGTGATAGAGATTTTCAAAGGGTCAATGATGGTTAATACATTGCTGAAAGATTTGTGGCCCTCTCTGACTGTAAAACTTTATTTTTAAAACTCCCTCTCCAGGATGAGAGCAGTTTCAGGTAAATCTTTCAGAGATGTTCTACGGACAGCTATCACGTAAGGCAAGTACTTCTTTTAGGGCACTGTAGGAGGTCAACAGGCAGTTGTGGGATGCCCTTGGAAGAGTCAAAGGAACTATTTAATAGGCTTTCCTCAGATGAAGGGTTTTCACAGTCCAAGGCCAGAATAAAGCTATATTTTCTTAGAAAGTCCGACTTTCCTATATGTATCAGGTACTGTGCTGGATGTCGGCCGTACCACCCCAAAGTCAGCTTCCTTACCGAGTTCACAGCCTAGCAGTCTAGTAAAGAAGCACAGGGCCATGGATTAAATATTGGTGTCACCCACCCACAATTTCAAATGTCGAAATCCTAACCCTCAGCATGATGGTATTCGGATGTGGGGCCTTTAGGAGATAATTAACTAATTTGGGGAGCCAGGGCCTTCATAATCAGGATTAAGGTCCTTATGAAAAGATGCAAGAGAGCTTGCTTTCTCTCTGCTCTGCTTTCTGCTTGTGAGATACTGTGTGAGGTTGCTTTCTGCAAACCAGAAAGCAGGCACTCTCCAGACACCTGGTCTTCTGGCACCTTGAGCTAGGATTTCCCAACCTCCAGAATTGTGAGAAGCACATTTTTGTTCAAGCCACATAATCTATGGTATTCTGTGATAGCAGCCCAAACTGGCTAAGACAAACAGGCTGTGTTGTGTACAGGGGGTTGGATGCATTTCACTTCACAAATGTTGCAAAGTAGCTCTATAGGTCACTTCAGTTCAATTCAGTTCTCCTCAGCTGGAGTCAACATGGAGAAAGGTCGAGTTCTGTCCTTGGAGTTCAGACTGTGGATCCTAATCCTGGTGCTGGTCATAATGTGATGTGGGCCTCTATCTCTCCAGAATATGAAAATTTTCCTATCCCTCTTTTACCTTCCTGAGCATATGAATTGTAATATATATATAATATATATATATATTCATTTAAATGTCTTTATCTGCTAATGTCAAGACGTGAATCACATATGAATTTGTTTATATTGTCTGCTTTCTCTTTTGGTTTTTGATTATTTGGTCCTATCTTTAGTATGCCTCATAATTGTTTTCTGGATGCTGAAGAGTCTTAAATGAATACTTGTTTAGGCTCTGGACAGTATTTTTAATTTTATTTTTAAAAAGATTTTATTTATTTATTCATGAGAGACACACACAGAGAGAGAGAGAGAGAGAGAGAGAGAGAGGCAGAGACACAGGCAGAGGAAGAACCAGGCTCCATGCACGGAGCCCAACATGGGACTCGATTCTGGGACTCCAGGATCACACCCTGGGCCGAAGGCACTAAACTGCTGAGCCACCCAGGGATCCCCCTAGACAGTATTTTTATTAGCTAAAGAGGATGAAAAGTTTTTTTTTTTTTTAAGATTTATTTATTTATTTGAAAAAGAGTGAGAGAGACAGCATGAGTGGGAGGGGCAGAGGGAGAGGGAGAGAGAATCTCAAGAAGATTCTGTGCTGAGTGTGAAGCCCAATGTGGGGTTCAATCCCAGGACACTGAGATCATGACCTGAGCCAAAACCAAGAGTCAGAGTCAGACCTTTAACTGACTGGGCCACTTAGGTACCCCATGTTTTCTTTTTACAGGCAAATAGAGTACCAGTGGATGACCTTGATTTGGTAAGTGTTAATTTTAGCCTTTGTTAGGGCTGGCCTATTTTAACTTCATTATCTTAATACCATTGTTACTTCTCAAGTGTGGCCATTAGCTCTAGTGTGGGGGATATTTGTGTGTCTCAATTGTGTCATAAACACAGTTTATGACAGCCCTCTGTTGACAGAGCTTACACTCTAGCCTCTGCTTCTCCAGGTGTTGAAATCTCTGCTTGATTTTTAGCTTCCCTGCCACTGTTTCTGCTAGGTTTCTTGGTGTCTTGCCCTAAATAAATGCAGCGTTTGAGATGGCCAACAACTGGAATGCATCTCTGTCTCCTTAGCCTAAGGGGAATACCATTCTGTGTTTGAGCTCTCTCCCTCATTTGGAAATTACCCTCTTGGGAAAAACTAGGTGAGTGTGGATTTTACTATGGATACTTTCCTTCTCCAAGGTGTACAGCTCTCAATCCAACTGTATTGGTTGCTCTCAAATACATTCAAACAGGTCTGTGTGTGTGTGTGTGTGTGTGTGTGTGTGTGTGTGTTCCAGCTATTATACTTGTTTCCATGGAGAGAGAGATATTCAAATTACCTATTGTAACCATGAAATATGCAACTGCAAAACTCATCAGCTTAAAGCAGCAGTGTATAGTTCTCTGGGTTGACTCGGCTCACGGTGAGTAAATTTGGGATTATTCATGCAATTGCAGACAATTGGTCCACTAAGGCTGGGTCATCTGGAGGCTCAACTGGATAGGGAATATAAGATGGCATTTCATTATTATGCCTCTTGCCTCAGTGCTTCTTGGTTTCTTTCACTATCCACATACTGTCTCAAAATCCAGGGCTTAGGCTTCTCACAGCATAGTAACAGGATAGCTATACTCCTTACAGTGTGACTCACCGCTGAGAGGCAGGAAACAAAAATGTCCAGATTTGATAAGGCCTGTCTCTGTAAGTGACACAGCATATTTCCCTTATAACCTATCAGTCAAATAAGTCACAGAAACCACCTAGATTCAAGGATGGAGAAATAGACTCTAACTTTTGGTGTGAGAATGGCAAGGTTACAATACAGAAGAACATGTGGAATGAGAGGTAGTGTTGTGGCCATTTTTGGAAAATATCACCTACCATATAAGCTACCCTGCTGGGGTTTAAACAGGAGGTCCCAATCAAAGTTAGCTTAAGAAGATAAAGAAAACTTGAAGTTTTTCTCGAAAGAAAGTATCAGGAACAGATTGTTCTAACAATTGAGTTCTACAAAACATTTAAAAGTACAAATTCCAAAGTATCACAAATACTTCAAAATCATAAAAATGAAGGAACATTCCCTAATTATATGAAGATAGCATAACCTCATTTCTAAAACTAGATAAATAGACACAAAATAGGACGTAAAATTTGCAGATCAACTTTATTCATGGATATAGATGCAAATATCCTGACAAAACATCAACAAACCAAATTATGTTGGCTAAGATTCTTTGAAAAGCCAAAGGCAGGATGGGATGTACAAGAGATGTATAGTGCAGGATAAATGGAAAGACACAGGAGTGGAGAGGTGACTGCCGTTTGACCCATGAGTTGGAGACGCTCCTTCCTTCCTTCCCTGTCCTTGTAATGTCCATTCTGCTTGCCCTCCCCACTCCCAGAAGCTGCCTCAAGAGCACAGCTTTAAGAAAGTGATGTGGTGTCGAGACTATATGGTGGTACACCCAGTTAAGACTATAGATGTTTAAAATTTGACAGGCAGATGTGGAGATCTATTCCTCTTGTGGCCACGGAGACAAGCCTCATATATAAAGTTCCTTTGCTTATGAAAATTGTCATCTACTAACCTACCAACCAGCCTCTTTCTTCAGTCTGCCCCTGCTGGGTGCTGATTTCAGATTTCACGCAGGCAGCTTAGGAGGACACCAAGAAGCAACAGAAGCAACCAACGTAAGGGAGATACCACTGTTGTATACCCAAAGCTTTTCCTGAAGGCTTTTTTCCTTTCTGGCCACCTTATGGGCTGACCTTGAAGCAATTATATGCCTCCTTGAGAAAAGAGACGATGAGTTGATGATTTTAATGTCCCTTTATGTCTTGCGCAAGACAATTCCACACCTAACTGTTCAACATCTATGAACAAAATTAATTTTATTTACTTATTTATTTATATATATTTATTTTTACAAAATTAATTTTATATAAATATATAGTCTGACATTAACTCCAGGAAGCTACATTATGTTTGACAGTCTCAAAAGCCTTTCTCTTCCTAGGCACTGTCTATTTCATGGCACCACAACAAATCCCATCTTTCAACTCCAATTAAATATGGGTAATGCAAACTACCGCTGTATAATCTCATATGTGTGGGGCTATGGGTGCAGTCAGATAACTGAATGTTCTCCTCACCACCTCCAGATAAACTCTTGTCCCCGGTGTGATTCACTGATCATAAATTGGTTTACTGCAAGAAATAAAAATGGATATGCTGAAGCTGTCTCCAGGTAGTAGATAGGATGAACTGCCCATGAAACAATGCAATCAGCTCCAGACAGAACACATTTCAAAATTTCTTCCTATGGGGTTTGACGAAATAGGCAATTTTTGTTCCAATTGCCATGTGCTTCAGCAAATCATTCTGGCTGTTTTGAGTAGTCACCTTTCAAGCCCATGAGTTACCATTTGAGTTCTTTTGCTTCAAACTGACAGGGCAATCCTGAAGCAGAATGTCATCCGTGAAGTTCCAGTCTGTTCTATTCAAGAATTGGATACACTCAGACCTATACTGACTTTCAGTACCATTGGGGAATGACATTTTTTGGCTTGACCATAAAGTCCTCTTGACAATACTGCGTTGATGTGATTTTATGGTTTCCACTAAAATAAATAAATAACAAGTCATATTTTGTCATGGGAAGAGCCATCTAAAATGGCTGATCAGAAAAACTACAAAGTCGCTATTCCACAGCAACTCTGTGTTCACATGATTTGGCTAATGGGCCTTCTTTGAAACAGATCTCAGTGAATACAGTTTGGGTTCATAAAATTTGAGTCTACCATAATGAGACAAAATTGAATGTCAAATAATGACTTTTGGTGTATGCTAAAAATACACTGTTAACATGTTCCTACCAGGGATGGACTCCTGTCTTTAGGCCAAAACTTGAGAAGATGAAGTATAGCATTCAACCATCTGCCTAGAGGAGAGAGAGAGGCATGCATTTTAAGGACAGAGGATCCCAAAGCTATAACATGGCCCAGGGGCAGACAGATTTTCTTGATGTGCTAATCAGATTCAGCAGTAGCTGGACTGTCCTTGGAAAAAGTCTCCATGCAATTGGATCCATGTGTGGCCTCCAAGCTGCCATTGTAGCTGGTCCATTCATTTGCTCATTGTTCCAGTCCCTGGGTGATCAGTAACCATGGCTAGCTAATGTCAGTTGGTTGAATCATTTTGCCTACTTGGTTGTTCAATGTCTCTTTTGTGGCGAGATGCTTTTTGGTAGGCATTAATATGTGCTACAAAAATCTTCACACTTCATGCATCTCTATCCCAGTCCTCCTTGAGTCTTTTCTTTCTAGGCCCTCAGCCAGCCAGCTATGACACCAGTCTCAGCCCCTAGAGTCAGTGTGTTCTAGATCTGAACATTGGCTCAGTGTGAGAACTAAGCAAGGCAACAAAACTTTTGATTGGGTGATTGCCTGCTACTCCTCCATCCTTGCCTCCTTCAGGTTATAAAAACTAAGAAGTACCCTGTTGGCTATTTTGCCTGTAAGGAAGGCCAGGGTCTATTAACAATTTCTGCAACTTCCTATGGGTCAAGCCACTTTGGTTGCCCTTCCAACTTATGGTAACTGTGACTCCTTGGCTTGTAATGATTAAGGGACCCTTCATGGCCCCATCCTTTTTAAATATCTTGTATTAAAGGCCTGTTAATAAAGCCAGCTCTGTGTCTGTCTCACCTACCCTCAGTTCTGGCCTGCAGAATTCATCTCACCGCCAGTTTCCCCTGACTATTCCTGCTCCCAGACCTGCTTAGGTCTTCCATGAAGTAAAAGCTAAGACGGGATTAGGCTGGCAATAGCCTACTGGCAACTGTGGTTGAGAATGAAGACCAAGGGGGGTCCCAAGGTGTCTCACAGTCTGAGACAGTGTATCAGTGATGTTCCATAGCAGGTTGTTTTTTTTTTTTTGTTTTTTTTTTTTTGTTTTTTTTTTCATAGCAGGTTGTTTTGAGGGGACTTCTGACCCTACATGTTCACCTTATCCAAGATCACACAATAGTTCTTGTCAAAAGAAGGACATTTCCTTAGATATAACAATCTGCAGAGGTTCTTCTGATCCTCCAAGGAAAAGAAAAGATTCCATTATGAGCCAGAGTGGGATCTGCCTCTTTTTCAGCCTCTTATTTTCTTGGACTATGCCTTGGCTCTATCTACCTTTGAGAAAAGAAATCCATTACTTACCCATCTCGGGACAGCCCCTCTTTAGCTACATGGAGACCCCACTATAGTTTTGAAATAACCATTTTCCTGGATTTTATCACCCCCTCCAAGAGATTTCCCTTGACTTTTTTCTTCACTTTCTTTCCCTTTACCTTATTTTTCTCCAACATACTTAATTACTGTCTATATATTGTTATTACATATTTGAGTGTTTGTTTACTTGCTCATTTTCCTGTGGCTCCTATTAGAATATAAATTCCATGACAGATGGGACCTCCTTTGCCTTTTTCACTGCTGTATCATTCAGTGTTCAGTACACACATGCCTGACACACAGTGTGTGTTTAGTCCATGACTATTGAATGAATACATCAAATATTAGGCAGGCCAGCCTCCCCCAACACATGTCTAAAACCAGCCCTGGAGGAGGGAACAAGGATAGAAAAAAGATGTTTTTCTAGCTCCATTATGGATACCTCACAAGGATCCTATAAATTAAGCATCTGCAAAACGATGAGTTTTGCAGATGAGTTTTACAGATGAATAAATTGAGCTTTGTAGATATAATATTCACAAAGCCACCCACTCAGTAAATGATGGAGCGGAGACTTAAATTCAGATCCAAAGTGTATGCTCTCAACCACTATAGGATGCTTATAAGAACAACAAAACCCCAGCATCTAGCTTCTAAATTGATGAGTTCTGGGGCACCTGGGTGGCTTGGTGGTTGAGCGTCTGCATTTGGCTCAGGTCATGATCCCAAGGTCCTGGGATCAAGTCCTCCATCAGGCTCCCTGCTTCTCTCTCTGCCTCTCTGTGTCTCTCATGAATGAATTTTTTTTTTTTTTAAAAGGTAATTTCTAAATTGATGAGTTCTGACAAACAATAAACTAGCTCCATCTCCAGACTTCTTGAGTGAGATGACACTCATCATCAATCTACATAATTGCTAAATTACAAAACAGGCATCGTGAATAACCCTAAAGCACTTCTAAATTTTCCAACTAACAACTGCTTACATCTTCTCCTGCAAAGTGAAGTAATACTGTTTGCTAATCAGGCCTCAGGAGGGCTTAACTGTTCCACACAGAATATCACAGAAATCTAGAGAACCATTAAGTCATTACCTAGTGCCAAATTGAATGCTACCACATATTTTTCTGGGATTTTAACCTGTCTAGCATCTAATGACTCAGAAAGTGTGTCTCTTATTTAATCCCTGTCAAGATTTGTTTCTCACCAAGAAGCTACTAATGACCTCCCTTGTCAGGGAAGTTAGTCCCTTCAGATAACTGTCAAATGATTTTATGTAGTTAATCTAAAGCAAAGGTAAGAAAGAAAAAAAAAGAAGCAGAATGATTCTAGAAAGCAAACGAGAAAAAGCTCTCAGCTGGGAAGAGTCTAATTGTTATTAGCACCTCCACTGCTGGTGGGGGCGTGAAAAAACCACACAAATCAAACACCAGAGTCGAAAATCAAATACACATCAACTTAAATCCTACTCTTCCATTAACCTGATAAATTATTCAACCTTCTTACACATTTAATAAAACTCCGAAACACGCTCCAGAAAATATTTGCATATAGCATATTATTTGAGAAGTAAATAAAGCCTTGGTAGAGGGCTACGGTCTTACCCAACTAGTTCTGATCAAAGTACCCAAAGCGAGCTGTCTGTGCTGTAGATTTCTTTGTCACTTTCTTCAAAGGGCAATTCTTTTTGGATTGGCCTTTACCATGGTGTGGTTGCTTAGTTCCTGGTGAGTGGGATCAGCTTGATTTACTAGCCAGAGGTCTTGTCCCCAGACAGGTCTCCTGGGGAGAAAATCCTTTGTTTGAATCTTTCCCATAAAAGTGTGTGTGTGTGTGTGTGTGTGAGAGAGAGAGAGAGAGAGAGAGAGAGAGAGAGATTCAGAAGATAATTTTTGAGTCATTAACACCCTTAAAGATACTTGTCTAAGAAGATTCCTCCAACCAAGTGAAATGTAGAAGGAACCTCTGTCCATTCTTCAAAGGCAATTGATCCTTTGACATTGAATGGTGAGGCGAAAAAAAAACCAAAAAACTAAGAGGTCATTGCGGTGTCCAAAGAAATACTGACATCTACTGGTGGGTTTGGAAGTCACAGGACTTTTCCAAGGGCCACATTAAACTACAGAATTGAGGGATTAAAATGATCCAACAGACACTACTCAGAATTCTTTAAGTAAAAAATGAATTTATTATGACTATTAAGACACTTTTGAACATTTCTATTATATATCGTAGTCCTTTTATGGCAAGATAGATTAATAATCATTGACCAAAACATTTAGCCAGCAAGAGGCACGGTCAAGGCAAGAGCAAAATAAACCAAATTCGGTTCTTTTTTGTGATCCCAAAACACACCTCTTAAAAACTATGCTTCAAAAAACAGCAAGAATGATAGGAAGTAGTACTGCTTCATAGAAAGATCGACCTGTGTTTCAATCCAGAAACTTTCATTTAGCTTTGTAATTTTACCAAAGTACTTAATCTCTCTAAATCTGTCTTCTGACCAAAAAAGAGGATTAAGAATACATCTCCCAAATGATAATTTGAGGTGATTAGCACAAATGCTTTGCTCATGTTGAATAGTCCATGGAGTTGTTACCATATTTTTAAAAACAGGAAAGAAAACGGGACCACTTGGTTCTTGATGACCAAGTTATGATTTGGAGAGAGACTGTTTAATTTGCACACAAATAACCAGGGATTTTTTTAACTTTTAAAACAAAATTTAAAAATTTTTTATTTAAGTTCAATTTGCCAACATATAGTATAACACCCTGTGCCCATCTCATCATGTGCCCTTCTTAATGCCTATCACCCAGTTACCCCATACCCAGCCACCTCCCCTTCCACAACCCTTTGTTTATTTCCCAGAGTCAGGAGTCTCTCATGGTTTGTCTTCCTCTCTAATTTTTCCCCACTCAGTTTCTCTCCCTTCCTGTATGGTCCCTATCACTATTTCCTATATTCCACATGAGTGAAACATATGATGATAGTCTTTCTCCAATTGACTTACTTCACTCAGCGTAATACCCTTTAGTTGAATCCACGTCAATGTAAATAGTAGATATTCATCCTTTCTGGTGGCCGAATAATATTCCATGGTGTGTATAAACCACATCTTCTTTATCCATTCATCTACCGAAGGACATCGTGGTTCCCTCCCCAGTTTGGCTATTGTGGACATTGCTGATATGAACATTGGGGTGCAGATGTCCCAGCTTTTCATTGCATCTGTATCTTTGGGGGTACAATTGCTGGGTCATAGGGTAGCCCTATTTTTAACTTCTTGAGGAACCTCCATACTGTTTTACAGAGTGGCTGCACCAGCTTGCATTTCCGCCAACAGTGCAAGAGGGTTCCCCTTTCTCCACAACCTCACCAACATTTGTTGTTTCCTGTCTTGTTAATTTTCCCCATTCTCACTGGTGTGAGGTGGTATCTCATGGTGGTTTTGATTTGTATTTCCCTGATGGCAAGTGATGCGGAACATTTTCTCATGTGCTCATTGGTCATGTGTATGTCTTCTTTGGAGAAATGTCTTTTCATGTCTTCTGCTCATTTCTTGACTGGGTTGTTTGTTTCTTGGGTGTTGTGTTTGATAAATTCTTTATAGATCTTGGATACTAGCCCTTTATCCAATATGTCATTTGCAAATATCTTCTCCAACTCCATAGATTGCCTTTCAGTTTTGTTGACTGTTTCCTTTGCTGTGCATAAATTTTTATCTTGATGAAGTCCCAGTAGTTCACTACTGCTTTTGTTTCTGTTGTCTTCATAGATGTGTCTTGCAAGAAGTTGCCGTGGCCAAGTTCAAAAAAGTTGCTGCCTGTGTTCTCCTCTAGGATTGTGATGGATTCTTGTCTGACATTTAGATCTTTAACCATTTTGAGTTTATCTTTGTGTATGGTGTAAGAGAATGGTCTAGTTTCATTCTTCTGCCTGTGCTGTCCAATTTTCCCAACACCATTTATTGAAGAGACTATCACCAGGGAATCTTGTTAAAATAAAGGTTCTGATGGAGTCAGTCAGGGACGAGTCTTACAGAATGAATTTCTAGCAAGCTCCCAGGTGATGCCGCTGCTCCTGAAGGATGCTGGTGGGTAGCCAGGATGTATGGGTCCACTGCCCTCTGGTGGTCAGGAGCGTTGAGATGGCCTTGATCCACAGCCTTCTGCTCTGAGGGAATGCGTTTCAGGAGTCAATAGCTCTGAAAATTTCAGTCATTCCAATCAATACATGGATGAAGAGAGCACAAGATGGCTTTGCACAAGGATGAGGCTGTAGAAAAATAGAAAATCTCTTTCTTGTGCCCTTCCAATTTATGGATTCACCTTCTTATAAGAGACATAAAGTATTTTGGTTCTGAATTGAACCTACCCCCATAAGAGGGGTTCAGGGAATTAAAGCTCAGCAGTTAATTTGTTCTGTTGCAGCTCTAGGCTTTCTGCAGGCTCTGGCAATTGTGAGCTCTCCAAAGATCATGGGCTTTGGAGTCACAGGTAAGTATGCATCTTGGCTTTGCCACCTGCCACCAGCAAGTTCTTGGGCAAGTTCCTTAACTTCTCAGACTATACTCAGAAATCTAAGCGAGATAACACAAAGAAGGCCGGAGCACATACACTGCTCAGTAAATGACAGTATTATTATTGTTCTCAGGACAAAACAGCCCAGCTCCCATTTCCCTTGTTTTTGTTTTGTTTTGTTTGGTTTTTTGGTTTTTGGTTTTTGGTTTTTGTTTTGTTTTTAATCACATGCTGCCACTTTGGAGAAAGATGTGTTAGAACAGGCAGCAGGACATCACAGACAACACATTTTGGAGGAAGCAAGATGTGGGAGCTCGTCATCCTCCTGACTTCTCCACCTACAGATGGCTCCTACTTACAATCTGACTGATGGGTTTTTGACTTTAGGATGGTGTGAAAGTGATACACCTATAGCAGAAAGTGTACTTTGAATTTTGAATTTGGATCCTTTCTGGGCCGGTGGTATGTGAAAGGATACTGTCTCTGGTGACGCTGGGCAGCTGCAGCGAGTCACAGCTCCCAGTCAGCAGCCATCACGAGGGTAAACCCACCAATTCATTTGCAACTATTCCGCATCCATCCAATCATTCTGTTTTTCACTTTTGGTTCAGTGTTCAATACATTACATGAGCTAGCCCACACTTTATTACAAAATAGGCTGTGTGTTAGATGATTTTGCCCAACTGTAGGCGAATGCCAAGTGTTCTAAGCATGGTTATGGCAATCTGGGCTTAAACTATGATGTTTGCTAGGCTAGGTATAATAAATACATTTCAACTGAGGCTATTTTCAACTTAGGATGGGTTTATCAGGACATGACCACATCATAAGCTGAGGAAGATCTGGAGATACACAGCATCTTTTTTAAAAAATTTTATTTATTTATTCATGAAAGACACAGAGAGAGAGAAAGAGACAGAGAGAGGCAGACACACAGGCAGAGGGAGAAGCAGGCTCCCTCCGGGGAGCCTGATGTGGGACTCGATCCCAGGACCCTGGGATCATGACCTGAGCCAAAGGCAGAAGCTCAACCACTAAGCCATCCAGGTGCCCGAGAATATATTTTATTCTCCATTATAGATAAGCTTGTCCTTGAGTGTTGGGGACATATGCCAGCCAGGGGCTGTCCAACATCCAAACTTCATTTTATTAGCTCCCTTTTAGGAAATCTCTCATATTATCGAATTTTTTTCTCCCGAAGTCACATACCCAGGTCTTTCCTTTCACTATCACAGAGCAGTCGGGAAACCAAGGATCCACTTGGACATCAGGTCCTTGAACGTTAGGAGAGCGAGGGATGCAGAGTACATAATTGTGGCCTCATCAATGATGACTGGGGACCAGACGCCAGGGTGGCTTCATGTACGGTTCCTGCTGCCTGCCTGGTTTTCCCATGCTTTTGGGTATTGTGGCTGATTTCCAAGCCTGGTCCTCGTAGCCCTCCTCACATTCCTATAAGTTCTCTTTCTGTTCAAGATAGCCCCAGAGCTGGATTCTACTGCTTGCCACTAAGATCCGGACTAACTGCCTAAGAGATTAGCAACCGCTTTGCTCTTTCTTCTTTGCTAAAGCCACTGCCAACATTCTTGTAATGGGCCAAGCGAACACAATTCAAACCATAGTTCATAATGGTGCAACGTAGAGGAGAACTAAGAAAGGCAGGGTAAGGAATTAGAATGTAGCTACCCTTCCTTTAAGATGTTTAATTTGCATCTCGCTTCACTCTCCATGAATCAGGCATTAATGTCCCTTTCTAAAAACATACCACATTAATGAATGAAATTCTGCTTGATAAGATATATTTATGTACACGACTGGCACCCTGCAATACCACGAGTGTGGCTGAAAAGTGCTATGTGCCTCGTAAATTTAGAACTGCATTTCCTAAATGTCAAGTGTTTATTACCTGGAAAAAAGAAAGGAAAAACAACTCTACATTTTAAAAATGTTCTGTGGCTTCCTTGATGAGACATTTTAAGGACCATTAGCTGTCTCAATAGAAATTGTATTTTAGAGAGGGGAAGAATGTGAAAGATTGTTCTCTAGTTTAAGATTATACCCTCCACCTTGCAATGAAGCTGTAAACTCAAGCAGGCATTCTGCACCCCAGTTATTCCAAGTCATCTTTCTTTGCTCTCACCTTTAAACCTCTTTCTCTACTTGAAAGACAAATGCTTGTGAAAGCATTCAGCTCAGGGCCAGCCTCAAATGAGACCTGAGGAAATGGGATTCCTACCCCTCTTCTTTCACTTAACTCGAGGAGTAAATGCTGTGACTGGGACCTAAGGGTTAAAACCAGTTCATCACTGGATTTCACGAACATGACATATCTTGTACATATCTTATGTGGCTCCTGGAAATGGATTTTGTTGAAGGGAACGATCAGTTTGAAAAAAAATTCTGCTCAAGATTTTCAGAAAGGATAATAAGATTTAAAAAATATTGGTTTTTCTATCTAGCAAACTAAAAAACTATTCTTCATCTGATTTCTTTTCCATCCTTCCCGTTTTAATTTAGGACCCTAGGGAATATAAGCATCTAATTGTCAAGAGTTCAGCTCCAGAGCATCCAGACCTCAGAGCGGTTCAGTTGGTTTTTTTTGCATGATGGTTTATGATAATGGATTCTTTGAGAAACTCTTTCATCAGTTACCTCCTTCATTTTTATTTTGTTTTGCTCTGAGCAATCTGGGGTATAAGTAGGCTCAGAGCTAATATTTCCTAGAAATTAATGTCAAGATGTTAATTCTGTAAGATATGCTTTCACAAGTACAGAAAAAAAAACCATCAAGGAGAGTCATCTCTAATGGATGCATGCTTTGTTGTAAGAACACTCATGGATAAGTAAACAAATAATCCTTTAGGAAGAAGAAAGCAGCTTGAACTGGCTTCTCTTGACCTGACTTTTATAGATTGCAGAGTTGATTTCAGAGTGCTCCCTCTAAATCTCTAATAATTTTCTTAAACTGCTGCTTGCCACAAGGAACTGGAAAGTCTTAGATTAATTGCCACTCAGGCAATATTTATTACACACACTATATGTGAAAAGCAACAGAATAGTGTGGGGAGGAACGACTGGGTGGTTCAGTGGTTGAGCATTTGCCTGCAGCTCAGGGTGTGATCCCGGGGTCCTAGGATCGAGTCCCACATCGGGTTCCTGCAGGGAACCTGCTTCTCCCTCTACCTATGTCTCTGCCTCTCTTCATGTGTCTCGAAGGAAGGAAGGAAGGAAGGAAGGAAGGAAGGAAGGAAGGAAGGAAGGAAAGAAGGAAGGAAGGAAGGAAGGAAGACTAGTGTGCAGAACTTCACAATGGTGATACATGTTTTCAAAAAATGCACTGTTCAACATAGGCCAAGTGTGCATGTGTCACATTAATTGAGGTACTAACGGTCCTTAAGAAAAGAGATCCATTAGTGCAGGAGACAGAGAATCTCTTTAATGGGACTATCAAACGCAAAAGGACACAACATTAGCCAGTTGCATTCCCAGAAGAAATGGTTCATCCCTGCATTGGGAGAAATGGCAACTCTTGAAGCAGGAGAATAGAGATCAGCCAAATGGTGAGGGACTTGGTCTCTAATGGTATGCCACTGGAGGCTTAACTAGCTTAGCACCTGTTGTGGTTTAAAGGTCAGCAAACTGTGCCCTTATCCTTCCACATCAAGCTCGTCTCTCAGGCAGCTTGTTGGCTTTCCTTGAGACAGTTTGGCTTAACAAATTTAAGATCTTCTGGAGGATCTTCCCAGACCACAAGGAAGGATAACATAGAACCCTCTTGTATGGTATAGCAGTACTCCTTTTTTTTATTATTATTATTATTAGCAGTACTCCTTTAGAGGAAGTGCTTCTAGAAAGTTGAAGCTTCAGTCCTACCTCTATAGTGATTAACATAGATTATCACTGCTGGCATGTTAAGTGGATAGCTTAAAAACACAACATATGGAATAAAATAACTCTATGAGTCTCAAGGTCAAAAGTCTACACTGGTCCTGGCTGTGCCATTCACCAGCTGTGGGGCTGACACGGGGGTCACTGAACCTCACTGAGCTGCAACTTCCCCTTCTACAACATGGGAAAGTCCATGGGAAAGTCCCCAATGGACTAGATGAGGCAGTGATATATGTAAAGCCACTATGAAAACAACAACACTCCACCCACCGATCAATGTCTTGTTTATTATTGATGACCAATAAATTGGAAAGAACAGACTCTGATATATGATCCACTGAGGATTGAAAACTTGGAAATGAATGGGGAATAAACTTCTAAGTAATCAAGGATGGAGAGATTTGCCAGTGCAGGCAAACTTTTATGTTCCTTTCAAGTTGCATGTGATTGTGATATATAAAGCACCTCAGAAATGAGGTAAAATCCATTTCGCTGGGGGTGGTATGTAAGAAGGGCAATATTTCCTATCACATGCACATGAAAAAGCTGAGAAGCTTCATTTCCAATCAGGACACACTGCTGCTTGCTCTATTAGCTGGATTAATTAAAAAGCATTCTATATCGAAACACTCCTAATATAAAAAAAATGAAGAAAGCATGTTTTATTATGATGGTTCAGGGCTTAGGGCATGGGTAAAGAAGGATCAATATGAATTCTTCTTTCTTCAAGGATAAAAGAGTTTCATTTTAACCTGAGAAATAAAAACCATGTTACCATATAATCTATAGTTAGCATGTCAAGAACTCCATAAAAATATTCAATGTTTTGAAAAAAGCTTTAAAGCACACTGCATAATAAACCCCATTGCCAGAAGATTAAATCCAAATTATAGCATTATTCAGAAACTGTCTCAGTCAAAATAGCTATTTCCTGCCTATCCTCCAAACACTCTAATTGCTTCCTTAACCTCGAGCTCCATTCGATTTACAATTTTTTTTATTTAAAGTTTGTAAGAAATTAATTTCAAAGTTTGAATCAGATGATTTTCCAATTCCTTCCAATTCTTCATTTTGCAGATGGAGAAAACCCAGTATCGTGATAGTTCTCAAATTCCCACTCTATTTTGGAGATTTTAAAAAAGTTTTTATGTATTTGAGGGGGGTGAGGGAGAGCACAAGCAGGGAGGAGATGTTGAACCACACTCTGCTGAGCAGAGAGCCCAACACAGGCTCGATCTCAAGACCCGAAGATCATGACCTTAGCTGAAGGCAGAGGCTTAACTGACTGAGCCACCCAGGTGCCCCAATTCCCACTTTATCTTGATACCCTAAAAAGAGCTGAGTTGGAGATGATTAAATAGAAACAAAGTAAAATGACAACTGAACATTGCTCACTTAGAAATGTAATCATTTTACAACTTGTTTATTAAAGGAAATGAACATTTTATCCTGTTCTTTATTTTTATTTTTGCAGAGAATATCCTGTTCTCTAAAATTCATCCTAAAATTCATCCCATTAGTCTCCAATTTAATGTAAAAACTATATTTTATTCTTATTTTTGTTGATTTCCAAATCTGAGGTCATATTCACTCATTGGTCTAAAACTAAGACACAGCATGCATGGGGTGCCTGGGTGTCTTAGTCAGTGAGGCATCTGACTCTTGATCTCTTGACCTCAGGGTTGTGAGTTCAAGCCCTGCATTGGGCTCTGTGACGGGCATGGAGCCTACTTTAAAAAATAAAAAATAAATCAAAATAGGACACAGCCATGCCATTCTTGTTCCTTCCAGCTATCTTAAGCAGCAAAGATCTCAGGTTGATGGGTATCTCAGATTTGGAGGTAAATTAACACTGCATCTGACTGAAATAATTTTGCTTCTGTGTGCTCAGCCAAGGTATACACCATTTCTTCAACAGAACCCTTAAATACCTATAACTGTAGTAGATCAAAGTTATGCAGTCCATTTACACTCTTGCTTTTACTTCAAATCCATTCAAAAGACCTTTTTTTTTTCCAAAAGAACTTTAAAAATATGAAAGGTTGCCCTATTTCTCTCTTACCAAACAGACAGGATCACAATACTCCTAATATATTAACCTATTATAGGTTCCACTTTTATGTACCTACTTCCTATTAGGGAAAAATGAGTCCTGAGGAAGATTCCTTGGAAGTCTGAAAAAAATTAGTTTTCAATACCTCATCCCCAAGACTTATATAAATGCCCTCAGGGATGTTACTTACTCTCTTTTTATACCAGATCCTTCCTATGTAAATTAAGGAATATGTTGTAGTTTCTGTTGCTGATATTTTCCTAACCAAGCAATAACTACCCAAACCTCATGGGCTGTCCTGTGAAAATAAACACTGGAAAATAATATCTTTGAATTGATAAAGCAAAATGAATAAAAATAAGATGAAACATAATAAAGCAAGGATGCTAATGAAAGCTTTATATTGAGAAATCAGATATATAAGTCAACTTGCTTCTTCTTTTATTAGCATCTGAAATTTGATATGCATATTAATATCCAGTATGGAGTTCTCTATGGTTGCAGGAATACGTTAGAATATCAAAATATATGACTCAAAATGTTAAAGCTATAGCAAGAAAGTCACAAGAAAAAAAAACCCATGACTAAAAATTAAAAAATATTTTATCCCTACCATGTGCCAGACAATATTTTAAGTGCTAGGGATACACAGTGAACAAGTGCTAGGGATACACAGTGAACAAGTCAAAGACCCTGCCCTCTGTGGTCACATAATATTGCTAATATAAACTCAAAAAAAATTTCATTCTTACTTTTTCTTTTCTTAGACTATAGGTTTAAGGGAGAATTTGGAAAAACACACTATGGAGGTGGGCAGAAAAAAATATTCCAGTTCTCACAAATGAAGTACTAATCTCCTTCCTCTCTGGGAATGACATCCTTTCTCTATATTAACCACCTGGACCAGCAATACTTACCCTGATTAAATGCTCATCTGTCAGCCTCCTGTGATTAATTGCAATTACTGAATTCACTGAGTGCCTTATGAAAGGTGCCATCAGGTGCTAGAGCAGATGCACTCAACATGAGACAGGATAGAATTTCCTATTTTTAAGGCACTTGGAATTTACATATATGAAAAAAAAACAAACAAGCAAGTCTAGAGCAAGATACAAACTCGAATATCTTTCTGAATCATGTAAAGCAGACAGTCAGCTTTGTAGATGAATGATATATTTTGACTTAAAGTTTCTGTTTGCCTGGTCCAGTTGAAAGTAAACATGCCAGCACTTCATAAAATTATGTCTCCAAACCTTCTCTCCCTGGACCCCATCTCTGCCTTGGGAAATCTCCATGATGTTCTACTTTTCAGGCACCCAGAACGCTGTTGCTTTTTTCACTCTCAACCCACTACCCAAATTGGGAATGTTTCAACACAAAGTAGAGACTCAGAAAGCAATTCATTCTAAAATGTTTGCTCAACCCAATACAGCATTTTCTTCAAATCTCATATCCTATGCCCCCCAGAACCCACATGTCCCTTCCACTCTCCTTACCCCAAACTTCCAACAAAAAAAAAGAGAACGTTTTCAGGATCCAAGGAACTCCTGAAATCACATCAAGGCCTTTTCAGGGGTCTCAAGGAAAACCCGAGGTTGGCTTTTTGACCAATTATCAGAGGCAGAAAGAGCCCAACAGTCTCAGGATGTGCCCTATCAGAGCTGAAGGAGCTTGTGTTGCTAACAGAGGAAGGTGCTGTCCCTTTTCATCACTGACATCTTAAAAACACTAATATATATATATATATATATATATATATATATATATATATATATATATATATATGTCAACTTATATATATTATATGTAATATATAATATATATATCCCCAAGTCCTTAACACAACCTTCTCTAGGTAAGCACTTTTCAATTTTGTCTTTTCAATTCATTTTCGTGATAGAGATGAGCTGTGTCCAAAACCCACCTCACTCTCAGGGTTACTTGGGAAACACAAATTCTACTCCATAGCCCTGTCTCTTTCCCAAAGAAAGCATACTACACCTGTTCATGGGGATGGTCTTGAATCCACTCTGTTTTATTTTTGAGAAAGTAAATCATTTGTGAACTTAGACAATTTGTTAGTTACAACTTAATCAGAACGTGCTTCATAGCTAATCTCAATATTTCTATTGAGAGCTACTACCTCTATTCAAGGGTTCAGCAAATGTCTGTAAAGGGCTAGATCGTAAATACTTTCACCTTTGTGGATCATACGGTCTTTGGGGCAACTTTTCAACTCCACCATTGAAGCATAAAGTGCCACAGATGATACCTAAATGAATGAGTGTCTGTGTTCAAGAAGACTTTATTTATGATAACAAGCAGGCTGGATTGGGCCCATAGGCCATAGTTTGCTGGTCCTGCCCTAACCAGTTCTTGCCCCCTTCACAGCCTCTCAAGGACCCCACCCCAGTCTTGGCCCATTGCTGGTGACCTTCTCTCCCTTCATGCGATAAATCATCCTCTCCCCTCCCAACAAGATTCTCAATATATATTTCATTCTTTCTTGAGCATTCGATGTGATTTTACTTACATTTCTTAAACAGCTGTTTTCCTTTGTTATCCTAAAACACATTCTTATGCCTTCTATTTTATTTCTGCCCATGTTAATATATAGTTTTGACAGAGAAGTACATTTCTTTCATTAAATGAAAATGCATTTCCTCCGTTAAAAAAAAAAAAAAGAGCACTACTGCATTTACAAATTTTCTAGTCGGCAGTAATTATTGCCAAAGAGAGCAAGTCTTTTAATTAACAAATCCTGGATTCTAAATGGTGTGCCAGACTACTCAATTTTTTCTGTTGCTCTTTAATTCCCTCGCTGGAAGTCTCAGGCTTGGCTTTATCCCCATCGTCACTTCTTGTTTTTAGCCTAATCTTGGTTGTACTCTAGGTCATGTTAATTATCCCCACTAAATTGTTTGTTTACCTTAGGTAGGGGACCTCTTAGCCTATAGAGTTCAGAAAGTGTCAGAATCTCTGTGACCCACAGTTCTACTACTGTTACCTACCAGGCAACAAAAGCAACACCCGACTATCTATGGCTTTGTTTTTCTGGTTTCATTCTTTTCCCTCTCTCTCTCTTTCCCTCCCTGCCTGCAACCTCTACATTAATAACCTGATTAGGACACTAAAATTCAAACACAGAAGAATAGTAAGTACTGTAGTTTTATTAAAGAATGAAGTCCAGAGAGAAGGTGAAGATATCATGCTAGAGAATAGCAAGTACAAGGTTGAAAAGGTAAGTGATGAGGAGTTTAGCAAGATGGTGCCTTGAGCGCCTTCCTGATGTCCTCTCCTCTTGATTCTACCTTCCAGCTATTTCTGTTCAGCCTGGCACATGTTAGCTTTGAGCAGACCTGAGGACATGTGCAGTCTCTGTGCAGGCCATTAAGAGACAGCTTAAGCAGGACTTTTCTCCTCTTTTTTTTTTTTTAATAATAAATTTATTTTTTGTTGGTGTTCAATTTACCAACATACAGAATAACACCCAGTGCTCATCCTGTCAAGTGCCCCCCTCAGTGCCCATCACCCATTCACCCCATCCCCTGCCCTCCTCCCCTTCCACCACCCCTAGTTCCTATTGATGCCAAATCAACTGTATTAGTTTCCCGTTACTACCCTAACAAATTATCACAAAATTAGTGGCTTATAGCTGCATTTATCCCTGCTGACCACTTGATTTTTTGCCCAGTGAGACCCATTTGAGACTTCTTACAGTTCTAGAAGTCAAACATCACCATGGCATCTTTAACCTTTATCTGACTCTGACCTTACTGCCCCCTTTATTCATATATGAGAACCTTTGTGATAACACTGGGCACACTCAGATAATACCGAATAATCTCCCCATCTCAAGGTAAATTACTGGCAGCCTTAATTCCATCCACAACCTTAATCCTCCCCTTGTGATACAATGTAACACATTCATAGGTTCAGAAGATTAAGACATCTTTGACAGTCTAGTATTATGCTTGCTGTATTAACTGAGCCTGGAGTTCAACAAATGAGAATTCCAGATGCATCCCTGTGCATATCCTATCAAATTTTCTGAATTCTAAAACCAAAAATAAACTTTTACAAGATTTTAGACAGACAATATAGTAATTTATACACACATACACCCCTATAAGATTGGCATTAAGTTCATCTGTGGAATGAACATGGAAGCTGATGGACATCTGCAGACTTCTGCAGCAAAGAACACCCCTGCCATCCAAGAAACATGTATCCATCTAAGATAGCATTCACTCATCCAGGAAGGTAAAGATATTTGTTTATGAATATACAGGATTCCAAAAACATTCTATGAGCCTCATCCAAGGACAATATTATTCAAGGCAAAGATTTTTAGTCAAACAATAAAATATTCACAATAGAGCTCAGAAGATAAAGATAGAATGGGAAAGCAAGTGGTCAGTAACCAGCCCTGAAATATACAAATCATTAAATCTAAATGAAGAATGATTGTATCTGAAGATTAGAAATTAGAGGCCTGGGATGCCTGGGTGCCTTAGTGGGTTAAGCATCTGCCTTTGGCTCAGGTCATGACACCGGAGTCCTAGGATCAAGCCCCACATTAGGCGCCCTGCTCAGTGGAGAGTCTACTTGACCCTCACCCTTTGCCCCTCCCCTCACTTATTTTCTAATAAATAAATAAAATCTTGAAAAAATAAAAAAGATATTATGGATGCTTGAGTGGCTCAGCAGTTGAGCATCTGCCTTCAGCTCAGGGCGTGATCCTGAGGTCCTGGGATCGAGTCCTGCATCAGGTTCCCCAAGGGGAGCCTGCTTCTCCCTCTGCCTATGTCTCTGCCTCTCTGTGTCTCTCATGAATAAATAAATAAAATCTTTAGAAAAAAAGAAGTTAAAAGTTTATTTGACTGGCCTCAGTGACAAAAATATAATTTACAGTTTTAATTGATAAGAAGCCTTGAGAGAAAAACTAGTCTTGATGATATAAGTCTTCTAGGGTTGTATTGATATTGCTTCTCTTAGCAAGACAAGAAAGAGAACAAAGAAAAATATTTCCATCCTGGTGACTACTAGAGTACTCTAAATAAGCAAAGAAATAAACAGTGCTGGAAACTACCTAGAAGAGTTCACAGTATTCAAGATTAAACTAGATCAGAGACGTTGTCCTTAAGTTTACTGACAGTTATAAGAAAAAGCAAGACATGTTGAGAAATATAAGTATTTGACAATCATATAATGTAAATATATGATTTAAATATAATGGTTTAACCACAAAGCTTGAAAACATTGTTATAGGAAATTGATTTTGTTCACTTCAGCTGTAAATTAACTTATCAGACTTGTGATAAATAATCTACCACTCAGAATGTGAACTTTCTGGTCTTGTGAAAATGAATCCACCACACGGCATGTTCTATTTTTTTTAAAGCTTTTTTTTTTAACCAGTTCTCTTCCCAACAGCTATTCAACAGAATAGCACTAATTTAAGCTGCCTCTGATAGATCTTATTCAAATACAACACAAAGTTTTCTGTCTTCCACACGCTGCAAGTGAAATGCTAATAATAGTTTTGTACTAAAAATTATAAATTCAGCAAGATCTAGGAGTTGAGGGAATAGGAAAAGATTAAGTAAAGTGATAAGTACCTTCTTTCTGGCTGCGTGGAGGAATGCAGTGGAGAAATAGAGTATCTGAACTATAAAGGAATAGTATCTTGCTTCCATATAATAGTAAAAAAAAAATAATGCTTAATTATGAATGTTTTTGTTCCCAAAGGGAAAGAAAATGAATTCATTTCTAAAAGGTGAAATTTTAATGACCATGTTCTTTGATCATAATCAAATAAAATTGGATATAAAAATTCACATATGTCTCTATTACTCAGAAAAGAAATTCACTTCTAAATACATCTTTGGCTAGAAGAGAAAAATAAAAATGAAGTCATGAACGACACAGAGAAAGCAATGAGAGGAAGAGAACTGCATTCTAAAATCTCTGGCACACAGTGAAAACTGTACTTAGTGGAAAATTATAACCTGGAATGATGTGTCTGGGATTCCCAACATCACCCACAGGCTTGATGATTCACTGGGACTCCAAGACCCAGAAAAACGATTATATTCACAGCTATGGTTTATTGCAGGGACAAGTAATGGATTAAAATTGGCAAAGAGAAAAGGTGCATGGGATGAAGTCCAGAAGAAACCAGATGCAAGTTTTCGGGTCACCTCTCCTAGGAGAATCACAAAGATATACTTAAGTCTCCTGGCAACGATGTGTGACAGCACATGCAAAGTGTTGTCAACCTGCGAAGCACACCTGGCCTTGGTGTTGTGGGTTTTTATTGGGAGTCAGAAACATAGGCACACGGTATCTGCATGACTGACCTCAGCTACTTAGGTTCTAGCCTCGCAGAGCAAAAACACGTATTCACAAAAAAATCACACTGTTAGCATAAAGCATCTGATTAAGCTGGTAACACATGGCCCAAGGCTTTAGGCATGCAAAAATGCTCTGACCCAGCAGAATATTCTAAGGTTTCAAAGCTCATCTCCCAGGAGTCAGCAAAGGGCCAATTCCAAAGACAGGTCTTTCTTGTCAGTGTGCAGTTTGAGCAGCCAGCCTTGCTGAGTTAGCATTTTCCTGCACAAACGCCATCATGATTTTAGACAACAAAATTTAAAAATGTAAAGACAAACAGTGTATGTTCTCATTCATTTGGGGAATATAAATAACAGTGAAAGTGAATATAAGGGAAGGGAGAAGAAATGTGTGGGAAATATCAGAAAGGGAGACAGAACATACAGACTCCTAACTCTGGGAAACGAACTAGGGGTGGTGGAAGGGGAGGAGGGCGGGGGGTGGGGGTGAGTGGGTGACGGGCACTGAGGGGGACACTTGACGGGATGAGCACTGGGTGTTATTCTGTATGTTGGTAAATTGAACACCAATAAAAAATTAATTTATTAAAAAAAGAAATTAGAATAATTTAATAATAAATAATAAAAAATTAATTTATTAAAAAAAGAAATTAGAAACAAAATAAAAAAGATAACACAGCAGAAAAAGGAATTAAGATAACAAAAAGCAATAGAAAAAGAAAAACCCACAAGAGATGGGATGTAACCCAAAGCCAATTCTTCCAAAAGACCAATAAAATAAACAAACTCTTATGAGCTCAATCAAGAAAAAGAACATACATTATAACTGATGTCACAGAAATAAAAAGGATCATGAGACTAACATGAACAATTATATGCCAACAAATTAGAAAAGAGAAGAAATGGGTAAATTCCTAGAAACATACAATTTATACCGAGACTGAATTGTGAAGAAATAAGAACGCTTGACCAGACCAATCATTAGTAAGGAGACTGGATCAATAAGCAAAAACAACCTTCCAACAAAGAAAAGACTAGATGGCTTCACTGGTGATTTCTACTACATATTTAAAGAAGAATTAAACCAATACCTCTTAAAGTCTTCCCAAAAAATTGAAGAGGGAGAACTTCCAAACTCATTTTATGAGGCCAGCATTACTCTGATACCAAAACCAGACAAAGACACTATGAGGAAATAAAACTACAGGCCAATATTCCTGACAGTGAAGATTGATGCAAAAATCCTCAAAAAAATACCAGCAAAATGAATTCAATAGCAAATTAAAAGGATCATACACCACGACCAACTGGAATTTATCCCTGAGATGCAAAGATGGTTCAACATTTATAAGTCACTTAACAGATTGAAAGATAAAAATCACATGATCATGCATCATTCCACATGCAGGAAAAGCATCTGGCAAAGTTCAACATCCTTTAATGATGAAAACTCTCAATAAACTAGATATAGAAAGAATGTACCTCAACACAATAAAGGTTTGTGAACAGCCTAACCTATTATCACACTAAATAGTGAAAAACCAAAAGCTCCAAAAGCTTTTACTCTAAGATCTGGAACAAGTCAAGAATTCCCACTCTTGCTACTTCTATTCAACATACTATTGGAAGTCCTAACACAACAGAAAAAAAGGCAATGTAAGGCATTGAAGTTGGAAAGGAAGAAGTAAAATTATTTGTTTATAGATGACATGATCATATACAGAGAGAGAAAATCCTAAAGACTCCACCAAAAACTAAATAAATAAAACTTAGAACTAAATAAATACAGTAAAGTTGCAAGATACAAAATCAACGTAAAAAAATACACCAACAACAAATTATCTGAAAGAGAAATTAAGAAAACAATCCCATCCACAATAGCATAAAAAGAATAAAATACTCAGGAATAAACTTCACAAAAGAGATTAAAGTTTTAAACCAGCAACTACAAATCAGTGATGAAAGAAATTAAAGAAGACAAATGAATGGAGAGACATTCTGTGTTTGTGGATGGGAAGATTTAATATTGTTAAAATATCCATACTATGCAGAGTGATCTACAAATTCAGTGCAATCCCTATTAAAATACCACTGGCATTTTTAATAGAAAAAAAAAAAAACCCATGAAATTCCTATGGGCCCACAAAAGATTCCAACTAGCCAAAGCAATCTTGAGAAAGAACAAAGCTGAAAGCATCACACTTCCTGATTTCAAAACATATTACAAAGCTATAGTAATTAAAACAATATGATCTGAAACTAATATAACACTGTATGTTAACTATACTCAAATTAAACAAAAAATAAAGAAAAAAATTAAAACAGTATGGTACTGGCATAAAAATAGGCCAGTGGAACATAAAAGCCCCCCAAAAAAGCCACGTGTATTCAGTGAACTGATCTTTAACAAGGGTGCCAAGAATACACAATGGAGAAAGGCGAGTGTCCTCAACCAATGGTGCTGGGATAATTAGAAATCCAAGTGCAAAAGAATGGAAATGGATCCTTATCTTACACTATATGCAAAAATCAACACAAAATGAAGACCTACATGTAAGATCTAAAACTATAAAATTCCTAGAATAAAACATGTGACAAACTTCACGAAGTTGGTCTTGGCAATGATTTCTTGGATTTAACAACAAAGCATAAGCAACAGAAGCAAAATCGGGTATGTGCAATTACATCAAATTAAGACTTCTGCACAGCACCATCATAAGAGAAATCATCAGAGCAAAAAGACAACCTACAGAATGAGAGAAAAATATTTGCAAACCATATATTTGATAATATCCAAAATATACAAAGAATTCCTACAGACTCAATAGCAAAAAACCCAAATAGCCCACTTTAAAAAATGGGCAAAGGAATGAGTAGAGGTTTCTCCAAAGAAGATATACACATGGCCAAAAGGCATCTGAAAAGATGCTCAACATCACTACTCATCAGGGAAATGTAAGCCACATCATAATAAGCTATCACCTTACACCTGTTAGGATGGCTATTATTTTTAAAAGATAATAAATGTCAGGGAGGATGAGAAGAAATTGGAACCATTGTAACATTCTTTTTGGGAATATAAAGTGGTATAGCTACTATGGTAAGCAGTATGGTAGCTAAATTAAAAATACAACTACCATTTAATCCAGCAATCTCACTTTGGGTAGTTATTCGAAAGAATTGAAAAAAAGTATCTCAAAGAGATATTAGCCCTCTCGTGTTCGTTGCAGCACTTACACATAACCAAGATATGGAAACAAACTAAAATGTCCCATGATGGATGAATGGATAAAGAAAATGTGGTATATACATACAATGGAATATTATTCAGCCTTAAAAAGAAGGAAATCCTGACACATGCAACAAGGATGGACTTGGGGGACATTATGTTAAGGGAAAGAGTCCAGTCATGGAAGGACAAATACTACATGATCCTATTACATGAGATATCTAAAACAGTCAAACTCATACAAGCAGAAGGTATATTGGTGGTTACTAGGGGCTTAGGGGTGGGGGAAATGGGTAGTTGTTGTTCAATACATATAAAGTTTCAGTTACGCAAGATGAACAAGTTCTAGAGATCTGCTCCACAACCTAATGCCTATAGCTAACAATGTTATACGCTAAAAAGTTTCTTAAGAAAGTAGATCTCAAGTGTTTTTACCACAAAAAATATGATGTAGGGGTAAAAGGAAACTTGTGGATGTGATGAAGATGTTTATTACCCTGACTGTGGTGATGGTTTCAGAAGTGTATGTGTATGTTCAAAGTCACCAAATGTATACATTAAATATTTGGAATTTTTTTGTAAATTAATTATACCACAATAAAGCTGTTTTAAAAACCAAATCAAAAAAAAAATAAAAATAAAAAAAACATAAAAAAACATAAAAAAAATAAAAACCAAATCAAGAGCTTCCAAGAAAAAGAGAACAAAAATGTACAAGATTAGGACTAAGGAAAACATGAAAAATAGATAACAAAGATGAAGTAATTTTAAGAAAATGTTAGATATAATTCATAGCAATCAAGTTCAAAGCCTAAAGAAAATGTACATATTTTGGGTCAAATGTAAGCTGCCTATATTGATCCCAAATGATGTGAATACCATACATAGACAAATTACTATAGAAAAGACTGCAAAGATGATTAAAGATTTACCATAAAAGAGACAGTAGCGGGATCCCTGGATGGCGCAGCGGTTTGGCTCCTGCCTTTGGCCCAGGGCGCGATCCTGGAGACCCGGGATCGAAACCCACGTCGGGCTCCCGGTGCATGGAGCCTGCTTCTCCCTCTGCCTGTGTCTCTGCCTCTCTCTCTCTCTCTCTCTCTCTGTCTGTCGCTCATGAATAAATAAATAAAAATTAAAAAAATAGGGCAAAAAAAAAAAAAAAAGACAGTAGTGCCAGGTATTGTTACAGCTGAGTTCCAAAAATAAAATCTTGAATTTTGGTATTTAAACAATTCTAGATCAGATGAAAATATTAAAAGCTTCCAAAATCCTTTTAGGAAGCAATCCTAACTTCTATTTAAAAACTGATAAAGGTGATATAAAAAGAAAAGGAAATATCTTACATAAATATAACCAATCTTACATAAATAGAAATGCAAAATATTCTACTAGAAATGGAATCCAGCAACCTTTTCAAAGGAATAAAACATTATAATCAAGCTAGATTTGTTTCATAAATTCATGGATGCTTTACTATCATAGTATCTATCAACATAATTCATTATATTAACAAGTTAGAGGAGAGAAAGCATCTGTCATGACAATGGATGATGAAAAGTCAGTTGATAAAATAAAACAACTTAGTCTAATAAAATTCTAAATAATGTAGGAATAGAAGAGAACCATATAAGTCAGATAAATTCTGTTTACAAAAAGCAATAGGAAACATTATCCTAAATGATGCTAAGGCCACTTTCATTAAAATCAGGAACAAGGTGAGGATGCCCATCACTCATATTAATATGGAATGTTGCTTTAGAAGTCCTGATAAATACAAAATACCAGAAAAACACATTGGTAATGTATCTGCAAAGAAGAGAGAAAAGTTTTTGTTGTTCACACTGTATACCTAGAAAACTCAAAACCCCTAGTTGAAAAAAAAAATCTGTTAGCCCTGGGTGTTATATGTTGGCAAATTGAATTTAAATTTAAAAAGAACCTTGAGAGCTTGTTTGGAGGTTCTAGCAGGGGAGCGCAGCTACTCGTATACCCTTGACCGAAGAACGGTCCTCCTCTATCGGGGATGGTCGTCCTCTTCGACCGAGCGCGCAGCTTCGGGAGGGACGCACATGGAGCGGTGAGGGAGGATAAAAAGAAAAAAGAAATAGATTTTAAAAGACCATTGAAAAATCTGTTAGATTAATAAGGGAATTGGTTGAGGTGTATGGATATAAGAAAAACATACAAAAATCCCTATAGTAATAATTATGTCTATGTCATAGCAACAGCTAGAAATTTAGATAGGGAAAATTGCATTCACAATTGTATCAAAAGTTGAAAATATGTGGAATAAATTTTTTCTAACAAAGAACCTATAATAAAAACTATAAAGTTTTATTCAAAGATGTAAAGCTAAAACACAACGAACTAAGGGAACTAAGGATATAGTATCAGAAGATGTGACAATGTCACCTCTCAAACAATTAATTTGTAATTGCAATTCCCATGAGTGTAATTTTTAAAATTTAATTTAAACAACCTAAAGTTTATATGAAAGAACAAGTGTTTGAGATTAGTTGAAAGATGATTAAAAAGAAGAGGTGACACTTGACTAAGTATTTTAAAGTTGTAATCAAAACATTGTTATTTGTATTTGATTAGACAAACAGATTGGTGAAACAGCATCGACTCCCCAGATAGATATATATCTCATTGGGTAGGATAAATGGGAGTTTAATATAATATTCAATTCACGGGAAAGAAAAGATGATTTAATAAATAGCACTGACATAACTGGCTCTCCATACTTTTGGCCATGGGTCAGGTCTGAGTCTGTTGGGTCTCAAATTCATTCCTTGTCTTTTGGCTACTCTACTTTGAATAGCAGGGACTGGGACCTGCAGGCTGCATTTTCCTGTACCCTCGACAAATGGTCTGGCTGGATTCCAGTCAGTGATAGGCGACGGGGGTGTCTGGAAATCAAGACAGAAGGAAAAGACAAGGCATTTCTCTGCCTCAGGTGGCAACTCCAGCAGCAGCTGTGTCTTTTCTTTTTCCATAGTTTCAGCCCTTGTAAGACAGGTCTTCTGGGGAATCAAGCTTCAATCAAGAAAATGTACCAACAGACAATTCCTAAAAGACAATACAAATGACTACCTTTTAGGCCAGGTTCCCCTAGACACAGACTCTGGGACACAGAGTCTGGCCTACTTGGGAGTGGGAGAGTAAGACAAGGAAGTTAAGGAGCCAGTAAAAAGTACACAATTAAGTAAATCACCATTTTTAGAAGCTGGAGCTTAATGTAGCTGGGGAACTCTGGGGAAATATCATAGACATAGAGTTCAGAGTTATTCTGCTCAAGTTATCTCATCAGTCACTGGTAGAGGATTGCTTCCAGTGAGCATTTCATTTCCCAACATTTTGTTTTGTCATGTGTATGGGCCACGTGGATCCTAGCAGCCAAACAAAGCCCTCTCTCAAAGAAATGCAAGTGTTGGCACATAAAGGTCCAGCTGGCATTCACAGAGAAGGTTAAGTGTGAGATGATAGGTCAGGACACTAATGTTATCGGCCACAACTATCAAACACAAAAATCAGTCCCATTGTCCTAGTAGACAGGAAAATGCAAATTAAAATAATAGGTGTCATTGGACCCCATAATATATGGCAACCATAATATTCCTTTATTGGAGGAATAAAACAGATACCTACTGCTGGTGGCCCATCAGGGAAAAGGTTCTCTTATATTTGGTAGTAGAAATATGAAATGCTGAAATCTTTTGGAAAGCAATCTGATAGTATCCATTAAAATTCAAAGTGTGTGTATAAAAACAAAACAAAACAAAACAAAGTGTGTGTGTATAAATTTGCGTATATACATAATTTATATGCATATAAATAGTATTAGTATTCTCAATCCTGGACTCCATCATGGCCATCTCATAGAAATAAGTGCTGTGGTTTATAGGAATATATGTTCAGAATTATTTTTAATAATTTTTGTTTTTTTTAAGAATTTGTTTATAAGATGTTATTTATTTATTTGAGAGACAGTATGTGAGCATGAGCAGGGGTGGGGCAGAGAGAGAGGGAAAAGCAGACCCCCCACTGAGTCAGGAACCCAACATGAGGCTCAATCCCAAGATAGAGATCATGACCTGAGCCAAAGTCAGACACTTAACCGTCTAAGTCATCCAGGCACCCTATATGTTCAGAATTATTTTTTTTAAGATTTTATTTATTTATTTGAGAGAAAGAGATAGAGGAACAGGTAAAAGGCAGAGGGAGAGGGAGGAGCAGACTCCCCAATGAGCAGGGAGCCCAACACAGAGCTTGATCCCAGGACCTGGAGATCATGACCCAAGCTGAAGGCAGACACTTAACCAACTGAGCCACCCAGGTACCCTTGTTCAGAATTATTTTTTAAAAATTGTAGAAGTTAAAAAAAAGTAAGTGCCCATCAATAGCAAAATGGCTAAAGAAATATTGACACCTCCATACCATCTACCCTTGTGCAATAATTTAAAAATGGTAGCAAGAGGATCAAACCCAGAAGCATTCTCTCAATGTATTCAGTGAGAAGCTAAGATCTAGAGAAGTGTATATGATTCTCTGTTTAGTAAAAAACAAATTTAAACATTTGTGTATATGTTTATATAAAACATGGAGAAAGGTACAGAAGATTACACAGCAGATTGTTATGACAGTTAACCAGCTGGTAGTGTGGAGAGATGGGAATAATACCAATATTTGGGAGGGAAGAAAAAAAGAAAGAGAGAGAGAGAGAAAAGGAGATTCCCATGATTTAACATCTAACATGACTTAAACATGTGACATTTATGTATTGTTTTATACATATATGGTTATAAATGGACTTTTGAAAGTCTCCAAAATTAAGTGGTGTAGGGTCACTATAAGAGGGCTCCTCCTTACACTTCTGAGTATAAATTTTAATTAAAATGTATTGTACATGTGTTGTGTGATGAGAATCAAACAAAATGTTTTAGAAATAAAGGAAAAGCAAATATACACATCTATGTATTTATATATAAGGCCAAGTAGTACTTTTTACCTTCTCCAAGCTAGAATTTCTCAAAAAAAAAAAAAAAAAAAAGGCTAATTCTGTGAGGTATGTCTTAGGTATAGTTGAATTAAGAACTCCCTGATCAATGGGATCCCTGGGTGGCTCAGCGGTTTAGCGCCTGCCTTTGGCCCAGGGCGCAATCTTGGAGTCCCGGGATCGAGTCCCGCATTGGGCTCCGGCATGGAGCCTGCTTCTCCCTCCTCCTGTGTCTCTGCCTCTCTCTCTGTCTATCATAAATAAATAAATAAATAAATAAATAAATAAATAAATAAATAAATAAATAAATCTATCTTTAAAAAAATTCTAAAAAAAAAAAAAAAAAAAAAAAAAAAGAAAAGAAAAAAAGAACTCCCTGATCAAGAGGTTTAGGAAACACCGAGATAAAGTTGAATGTCTTTCCTTGGGACTTCCAAAATCTTCCGTGTGCTAACACTCATGGTGAGTCCCCAGTATAGGATAAGGTGCAAAATGTTTGTTGATCATGTTTAACCACACAACTCCCTGCCATTTGGGGGGAGTAAGGAGCACTTTGAGACTTCAGTATTCTCTGGATCTTCTCTAAAAAAAGGGAAAGCTACTGAAGTTTTTTGAGCAAGTGAGTAAATGTTTTAGGAAAATTAATGTAGAGTGATGTGCTAGACACTAATGGTTTCTCTTCTCAAAGACATAAATCCCAGCCTGGTAGCTGAATATTTCACAGGCTGAGATCATTACTGGAACATTTTTTTCTTCACTTTGTCACTTGGCTGCCCCCAGTAATTTATGTAACTTCACAACCTTGTAGTTTCCTTATCTGTGGAATAGGAAGAGGAGGAGAAAAGAGATTCATATAAACTAACTGTTAGAATACCAGGTAGGAAAGAGGCGTCCTGGAATCTCACTGATGAATTTTGCTATAATTGGTGTTGAAATAAATGGAGCATCACTAGAGCAGTCTTAATGAATGATATTAGCATTCATTATTATAAACCATTCATACTTTTTTCAAAGATTTATTTCTTGGGGCACCTGGGTGGCTCAGTGGTTAAGCATCTATCTTTGGCTCAGGTCGTGATCCTGGGGTCCTGGGATTGAGTCCTGCATCAGGCTTCCCATAGGGAGCCTGCTTCTCCCTCTGCCTGTGTCTTGCCTCTCCGTGATAAATAAATACAATCTTTAAAAAGAGAGAGATTTATTTATTTTAGAGAGAGAGAGTGAAAGCGAGGTAGGGGCAGAGGGAGAAGGCAAGAGAGAGCATCTCAAGCAGACTTGGAGCTCAACCCTGACACGAAGTTTGATCTCACCATCCTGAGATCATGACCTGAGCCAAAGCCAAGAGTCGAATGCTTAACTGACTGAGTCACCCAGGCATTCCATTCATACTTATTTTTAAATATGCTGGGATCCCTGGGTGGCGCAGCGGTTTAGCGCCTGCCTTTGGCCCAGGGCGCGATCCTGGAGACCCGGGATCGAATCCCACGTCGGGCTCCTGGTGCATGGAGCCTGCTTCTCCCTCTGCCTATGTCTCTGCCTCTCTTTCTCTCTCTGTGTGACTATCATAAATAAATAAAACTTAAAAAAAATATTTAAAAAAAAATAATAAATATGCTGAACTTTATTATTATTAATATCTAGTTTGTAGAGAATGCAAAAGGTCCTTTATCTCTGTAGGCTTTTCTAATTCCTACACATAAATGGACTGATCTCTTTCCTGAATCTTCCAAGCCCTTTAACTTTAGGTATCAGTTCTGGCTTTCCAGGAAACATAAAACTAGAAATGCAAAAGATTTAGTAGGAGAATCACCTGTGAAAGGTGAAGAGCTGGGGGTAAGAGTTGACAGAGACTTCAGACCAGATGTGAACCTGGTATCCGTGAAAGGAAAGGCAGGAGGACTGGATAGAAGAGCCTCAGACTCCAGGGCAGCTCTGTGAAAATCTCACCAGGCTGGGGAGCCCTAGAGCAAAGATGGTATGTTAGAGTCCTGCATTGGGCAGAAATGGCTTTGTGCTAGGATCCCATCCCTCTGGTCAGTGACTGGCCAGGGAGGGCATGGCCTCTGCAGTGTGTCCTGAAGGTATGAGCTGCAGCCCATTAACTAACTACACCCCCTGCCACAGATTCCTTACAGAAGGAAGACCTGCGATCTGCACAGCACACTATGGCCAATGCACTTCCTATTTCATATGCCATGTCTCACTTCCAGTCTCTGTTGGAGTTATTAACTATGTATCTTACTTCCCTAACTAGCTTGTTAGGTTCTTGAAGGTAAGGTCCCCATCTGATTTATTCTTGGAAATGCACCAAGCTATGGCATACTTGGAAGGGCCTGGAGACTCGTAACACGAAACAAATCATCAGTAATTTATTTCTGCAGTAGTAATCATTTCTCTAATACATAATGCCTCATGGCATGAAGTCAAGGCTTCCTGAGCTACTGCAATTATTCAATCGGTTGCCCTTGGCACATTTTGAGTACAACAGTTTACTATCCTGACAGCACCCTCTTATTTACTCAGGAGTTAAAGTTTTCACCCGTTTCCCAAACACTTTTCCTTCTTTGACAGTGGCATGAGGTTAACTAGTCCAATAATCTGTGCTAGTGTGTACTTAGTCCACATCACATTTCCAACCCACTCAGCGCAGCATTTCATCTGACGCTTATGCTTGTATAACGTTCGTTTGATACATTTATCAGATTTACCATGCACCTGCTAAGAGTTCGAGTTCAGCGAAGAGTTGGCACCGACTACAGAAGACACTCGATAAATGTTCCTACTTTGAACAAACCAAATTCAACTTTTCCTTCTTGTGACATGGTAGGTGTACGATACAAATAGGCAAAAATAGACTGCTGCTCTGTATACCCCCAGCAGGTCTGAAGTCCCTTCCCCATCAACCATGCTTTAGAAGAAAATATATGGGGTCAGTACTGCTGGGGTGTCTCATTGGTATTTCCCTTTTAAACCAAAATATAAGCATTATTCTTTAACAGGTGATTAAGAGCTGCCAGTTTGAGGACATCATAGAAAAAATGAGAAGGTAAGAAGCCATAATTCTTTTTTATAATCTCACGTCCATGTTATTCACTCTGGTCAAATTGCTTTTCGTAGCACTACTCTTACTGTTTTGTCATATCAGAATCAGCTAAAAATACCAGAAAGAGGCTTACATACACTCAGACATACATATACGCATAGAAAGGAAGATTTCCTTTAAGCTACTCTATTTTGGAAGGACAGGGGCACCGGAGGGATTAACATCTAGCCTGAGAAAAGAGGGAAGAACTACCTGTTTCCTGAGAGCGATTTTACTTAAAAAAGAAACATTTATTCTTTCATTTTCCCCAGTTGCTTGCATTGCCTTACGAAATTATGAATCGATCAATATTTTTCAATTTCCACTAAATCATTTATAACACCGAGGACCCACTACAGAAAGGAGATCCAGGCTAGAATTGTTACAATGGCCCCCAATAAAGATCCCATGAGCTGAAATGTGTGAATACCCGAGGCTTTACAAGCCGAAGCCGGAGCAAGTGAATAGAAGAATCTCTTCCACTGTTTATTGGAGGGTGTAAAGTCCCCACATTGAGGAGGTAAGAATTGCATCCCCCTACTAACGAATAGGAGTACTGAGCCCTGAGCAAACCACTGGATCCTCAGAAAGCTTTGAAAGTCAGAAGCTGCGGATTCCTACCATCTCCCATTTAGCAATCACAGGGCTCGGTTTCATCCTTAATGATCCCGTTATGGCCATTTTAGGAGGAGCGGTGCCAATTTTTCGACCATCCAGAGTTTATGGTTTGTGAGTGGCATTCTGTGTACGAGAAAGCTGCAGCCACCGGAGCAGAGGCACTCCCACGGGCTGCTGTCAGCCTTCCTCACCCCACTGGACACCCCCAGCTCCAGCCAACCTCACCGCCCCTGAACTGCAGAGAACAGTCACACCAAATCATCACTTGGAAACCTGAAATTCCATGAGTCCTGCATTTCAGGAGGAGAGCAAATCTGATTTAGCCACAGTCCAACTTATTAGGGGAGCGTGGTGATTATGAAAATTCTGACCCCAATAGCCACCCTCTTCTTTAAAAAAAAAATCACAATCCTTTAAGAAAATAAGACTCGGCCTCCCTCCTTCATCCCCCAACTGTTTGTTCTGCACCTTGTGAATGAAGTCAGATAACATATTGGAGAAAATCTCTTGGCGGCAAGATTGAGCTGTAGACCTCGGTGGCCTGAAACATTATCATCTCACCTCTCGTTCTGTGGTCTGATTGAAATGAGCTTTGGAGATTGCGGTGTGGTCCCTAGAGGGCCCTACAGGCTAGTAAATCTATAGCACAAAGCCATTGCATGTATGAGTTCGTGCTGATTTTATGGGACAGCCTGTTTCCATTTAGACAGGTTCAACACCACAGAGCAGTCCCTGCTTTCTTCCTTGTGAGATTACATGCAGAACCATTTTTGCACAGAGTCCTCCACCTGGTATTTCCCTTATTACTTTTGTTTTCCCAGAATCATTAAAAATCTGTTTCCTGATGACAGCAAACATTTCACCCTCTGTTCACCTTCACTTCTCCTTGCAGGACAAAAGTGTCTTAGCTAGGAAAGCAGCTGGTTCAAAGTGTGTTCTTTTATTTTGGTTATAAAGGAGAATTACAAGGCTCCAACAATGAATAACCAGCCTCCAGAGTGTCACCTCGCGGGGAACTGTATCATCGACTCAACAGGCCTCACATTTCTGCCCATCGATGAATTAAACATTTTTATTTTTTTGGTATGTAATTTCTGGGAAATCCAAATGGGTTTAATGGGAAAATAAATTAAAAGAAAGGCCTTGAAGTCTTACTTCTTTGGGCTGTGTTAGTGTGGGAGAAATCCTAAAAGAGATGACTAGTTTATTGAAAATTTATTAAAATCTCTAATAACATTTATTATGACAATGATGATGGCAGGAAGAGCTTAACTATTCCTTTAGGATTTATACACACACACAAAAAAAAGGATTTATATTCAACCGAACCCAGGTAGTGAAAAGTAAGTATAAGACGGTGATTCAAAGAACTGTTGTTGACTGGGGGCGCCTGGGTGGCTCAGTGGTTGAGTGTCTGCCTTAGGCACAGGGTGAGAGAGATCCCGGGGTCCTGGGATTGAGTCCTGCATCGGGCTCCCTGCAGGGAGCCTGCTTCTCCCTCTGCCTATGTCTCTGCCTCTCTCTCTCTGTGTCTCTCATGAATAAATTTTTAAAAAATCTTTAAAAAAAACCCACAAGGAATTGCTGATTGGTACTCTCCACAGTAAGCTCAGTGGCAAAACTCAACATTATGGATTTTGGATTCACACAGACTCAGTCCAAATCCTGCTAGTTCCTCTTATTATTAACAGTTTGGCTACATTATTTACCTTCTGAATGTGTTTCCTTATTTTTGGAATGGCGGTTGAGGTATATATATATTAGGGTGTCTGTTGAGCCCACAGAAGTACCCTTTCTCTTAGTACTCCCCTCCTCGGACTAGGGTGGAAGTGGCCGTGCTATGAGTGATGACCTGGAATGGATGTCTGACCCAAACCCAAGCTGTCGGATTTTCACCCTGAAAGTTACCACTGAGAAGGAGTAGCAGACACAGGGTCTCTGCTTGTGTCTGGAACCGGAGAATGAGAGAATGGGATGGGCAGAGAAAGACAGCAAAGAGAAAGGACTCTTAGAAGCCTGATATAGAAGAAGTCAGTGTGGTTCTGAAACACGTAGTAGTGACTGAAGAAGTGGTTGTCTTCATTCTGAGGGTTTTTCATCTCTTGCCTAAGCTCATCTATGAGGCCAAATTGCGTGTAATATAGTACATTTTAGTGAATTTCCTTTCTTGTTGTACACAGTGAATTGCCTGCAAATAGAAATCAAAATACCCGGAGTGTCTGGGTGGCTCAGTCAGTTAATGCCCAAATCTTGATCTCAGCTCAGGTCTTGATCTCAGGATTGTGAGTTCAAGCCCTGCCTTGGATTCCACACTGGGCATAGAGCCTACATGAAAAGAAAAATGAAAATAACCATACTACCTACAGAAATAATTGTACCTGAGGATAAGGGCAATCGCGAATGTAAGTAAAATGGTAGTTACATTCAGTAAATGGGAGTTATTGTTACAAAGTCACTCTGAGCAAAATGAGAAGCACTTAGAGTGAAGCCCAATATTACAGAGAGATTATAAAGGATGTTAATGGAGGAAAACAGTAAATTGGTAGAAAATGTAATCGTTTTGGGGATGCAAGCCCACGTGCATATTTGTAGACAAAGATGATATGGCTTCATCACGTAGTGAATTTATGATTACTATTATAGGGGCAGTGAATACCAACTAATGAAGATTACATTAGATTTCATTACATGCTTATTCTATTTATATAATCATTAAATAAATTGGCAATTACAAGTTGTATTTGTGAGTGCTGAAAGTGTCAAGAAACTACAGAGCAGCAGCATTTAATACTTTAAAATCATGTTTGGTTAGTGGCAGTCTTAAAATAATTTTTTTGGGTCTTACCTCTTCCAGCCTCAGGTCAGTTCAAAAGGAGGGGCTTGTGTACATTTTGAGTCACCAGATTTACAATTTCGCTCTACTTCCTTCCATCTCTGTCTCAAGCTAGCCAATTCTTGCCCAAGCTCATCTCTTGCTTGAAATCCTTTCCTAAATATAAGTGGTAACAACTAACATTCCTAATGTGTTCTCCAAACTCTTGCCTTTGAGCTAGAGTTTCAGTGGCATGTGGTCATCTTTCCTCTACCAAATTTTACCATTTTACCATACACATACACACACTGTTTTACCAATTTTATGGTTAGGTACTTAGAAAAAACCTCCTAAAAGGCTGAGTTAGGGGTCATTAACAGGAGAATTCTTTAACAAGGAGCATGATAGACTATAACATAGAAATTCACATCTTTCCAAAAAGAGGACCTCACTCTGCCTTCCCAATGCCAGTAAGATTTTGAACAGTGACTCTGCTGTGTGTCTCACTCTTTTCTTTTCTCTTTCAGAGATTTCATTACATTTATTCTGACCCTGAGGATGGGGGCATACAGGTTACTCACCTTTTCATTCACAGGTCCCCAAAATGCTGAGAGCCTCATCTGGTCCTTAGGGAGAAGACTGCTCATCACCCAGAAACTCTGATCTCTAAGTTCTATTCGATGACTGAGATGAGATGTGGGATTGTCCTCCTGTGGGGAGAGAAATATGTTCTATGTGTGGAGGAAGTGTGCAAAAGAGGTGCCTTATTCCAAGAGATTTCCAGCTGTTCACCCAAACCTGTTTCTTTTCCTTTCTCTACATCAAGATGACGTTTCTTACCCTTCTGTGTGGGGGATTCTACCAATGACCCGTGATTACAAATGAGAGGCGTCATATTCAGATCTGGCCCATAAAAAGCCCTCAGATCTGTACTCCTCTATCTCTATCCTCTTTCTGTTGGATAGATGTAAATGGACAAGTTTTAGAATCACACATCGAAGACACAGAACATGAAGTGCAACAAGTCAGAGCCTCAGAGTAACTGATGGCTTGGAGGTTGACTCCCAGTCAGAAACTCCTACTAAATTTACAAAACTTAGAAATAAACACCAACATCATTCGAAACATTCTACATCTTGAGGTTTGTTGGATATGCTTGCTAGCCCTACCCTAAACCACACTTCAATATTTCCACTTCATTTAACATCTTGATAAAGTTTCCTGATAAAAGTAAATGTGCTGCCTTTCAGAAATTTCCTGAAATGCAAATGGCACGAGAGTTAAATGTATCCTACCTAGCAACGGTCCATGAAATTAAATATCTGGAGACATTCATTAGACAAATGTGGTGTTTTAGAATTTGCATTAATGAAAGCACAGAAGCATGTTCAGCACATCTTTATTATTCTGGAACATAAATACTAAAATATCAATAATAGGTACACACTTTTAAGGAAATGATCAATAATGAACCAAACACATCTTTATGGCTCTTCAAGGATTTAAGCACAAAGCATAGTCACTGAAATGTCTTAATGCTAGATTTATACTTTAATAGGAAGCATAAATGCATTAATTTTGCTTTTTTTCAAATATTAAGATTTTAAAAATCTAGCCATTCTAGTCTATCTCTGAAGCCAGCTACTATTAATTTACTCTGAAGTATACAATTTATTATAGATTTCTAAAACCTATGGAAAGTTACTACTAAAAAGTCCATTACACTGTAACAAAAAAAAAAAAAGTAGAAACACAGGGTACCTACTAAAATTCCTCCATTCAGAAATAAAAAAGACAATCATCTATATTACCCCCCCAAAAAAGTATAAGACACTTCACAATGTTGTCTTGATTAATCACAATGTATATAGCAGAGAAGTCCCTTTAAATATGTAATATTCACTTATTTCATTAGGAGTTACATTTGTGTATCATTAGCTTCTAGAATTTTCTCACTAACACTTTGAAAAGATAAAAAAGAATTTTTATGAGATAATCATCCTCCTCATCTTGTCCTCATCATAATAGCAATGCTGCAAGCACTGAATCCTTGCGTACTTACCACTTTACGTGGATCTTCATGCACTCTTCCTCATAGCCCTATGGTTAGGTACTGTTAATAATAACTGCACAACTCCAGGGGGCACCACTCATCTACTGGTCTATATAAATGGTGCCTCTTGGAGTTGTGTAATACACAGCCTCCAATGCCATATGTGGTGGTCTTGACTTTTATTATTCTCACATTAGAGAAGAGAAAACTGAGGTTTATAAAGAGAGACGAGAAAAAACATTAAAGAAAATGAAATCTATACCAGAGGCTTTCTTGGCTTTAAGAGTAGGATTCAAATTAATTCGTTTTGAAAAGACAAATAACACTTGCGCTGCTGCTAAGTATTAGAGCAATGAAATTAAGTTTGGCAAGAGTCTATAACCCCTGCCTATTCCTGGGCCTCTGCCCCTAAGTGAATGATGAAAAACCATCTCCTAACCAGCAACCAGGTAGTCAGGACCCCTCTCCTGTGTTCCTCTAGCTCTCTGGGCATTTCTCTCTGATCACATCACTGTCATTCTTTAACATGCTATTCTTTCCCTGGGATATGAGTTTCTTATAGGTAAATTGTCCCACCTTTGTAGCTCTAGAAACCAGTGCAGGATAGACATTCTGTAGGTTTGGGGAGAATTAATGAAGGGGACATTAGTTTTCATATACAACTGAATGCTAGATTTTTACAATTGCTTTTCTATTGGTCACATTGGAGAACCAAAACGTCAACACATTTCAGCGATCAAGCCGAAAGGAAATGGAGGAAAATGTTATTTGATAATCAAAGACAGCTTTCTTAAAGAATTTCCTTATCATGAAATCCCAGGAGTTGAACTACAGATGGCATCTGGCAAAAAAACAGTATCACGTGTCTCGAATGAAGACAATTTTAACAGTAAAAAACAATATGTTCTTCTAGAGTTCCAATTGCTCATTTCCTCAAGTTTGGGCTCATTTGAGCTCTTAGATTATTTAATGTTGAAGGAAAAAATATTTATTTACAGTTAGAGTCACCTACTTGTGAATATTTTTCAGGCAACTGGAAGAAACAATTAGCTGTATTTAAAATGATTTCAAGTGCTATTGAGCTGCTGGAGTGTCCTTTTCCAGGTTAGTTTGTTCTTATCTTGGACAGAATGCTTTCGACCCGTTTGTTGATTTTTGGAATGAAGAAAAGAACTGCAGGGATGAGGACAACAAACACTAGAGAATATGCATCCCTGATGCCTCTTCTCTCCTCTGGCAGACGATGAAGCAAAGACAGGGAGTCATACTCAAATTTGGTGGGTCAGATACAGAGAAGAGACTTTGGAAACTTCAAGAATAGAACACCTTTAAGCTTGGAGATCTTAGACATAGGAAAAACAAAACTAGAATATCACTGTCTACTCAGGAATCTATTATATGAAGTGTCTGGGGCAAGACAGCAGCAATGTTTAGTGTCAGAAATGTCATTTCCTACTGCTTGTGATTAAACAAAAGTGCTCGGCAATCTCGGATGTCTCAGAGATTGGCAAGTCATACCTCTAAAATGTCTACTACTGTACGTACACTCTTACTGTATATCTACTAAGGAACATGAATAAAAGTCAAATTTGTCACTTGCACTAGAATAATGAGGAGACATTGGTTTGTTTTTATCTTGCCTTGCAAAGGTGATGATGTTGAGAGATTACAAAATGCTAGCAGGTGCACGGCTCACCTCAGGAAATTTTATGAAGTCAGGAAGGTCAGGATTCATTGGTTTCAACATGTGTTACGAAGAGGAGAGTAAAACTTCCTTAGAATACATGCCATAGGAGCTTTCAGAGTTCCGTGCTCAAGGAAATATTTAAAGCAGTCTTGACATTCTGCTGGAAGTCTGGGCCGTAAAGATGGGGAAGCCATAACAATTCTGGTCTTCAGTCATAATCCTTAGAAAGTTTGCGACAAAATAAACTACTTTAAAGTGTTCCTAAGGCATACAGAAATCAGAGATTTTTGAAGACCCAAGGATTCTGTTTTGTTTGAGTCACTACAGTAACTCATTGAATAATACTGTGGAAGATGAAACCTGCTGACTATCATTTCTTACTCAGTTTCTAATTTCTATGCAGAGGCCACACAGGCTATTAAAAAGTTGGCTCAAAATGAGTTATAATAATGAGAATTTTGTGAACTGTTTTCAGACTGCATTCACCGACAACTCAAAATAACACTTGCTGGCTGACTACGAATATGCCAAAGTACAGCATAAACTAGAAAACAATGTTCTCAGGAATGAAATCAATGCACTGGCTCAAAGGTTATATATATATGTAACTAACAGTCTCGCTCTTCATCCAGATCAGGGAAACAATTTAGCATATCTGATTGAGAAGAAAATTTGCTTCCCGAAATCCCTTACAAATTATATTTAGCTTATGTAAGAGAACAACCTTGTTCTTACACAATACAAGCTGATTTAGGGTAAGAGATTATGGTAAATTCACTGTACCCTCCAATCAATTGTTGATTCCACATGGTGGCATAGATAAGGTACTCGTTATACTATTCTTGCTCATTTTCTGTAAGTTTGAAGTATTTAAAAGTAAAAAGCTTAAAAATGCAATTTCTTCCAACTTCCATTGCTTAGCTGTATAATCTGGTTCAAGTTTCTGGCTTTTTAGAAACTCCAAAGTTCTTGTTTACAAAATGAGGATAATACTGGCAAGAACATCAAAGAATTCAATGAAATAATCCATAACTAAAAAAAAAAGCTAGTGAAGGTTTACTACAAATCTGAAAAATTATTTTCTACTTATGCTTGGCTATGCATTTTGATTTTGGCCAATTATAAATAGCTTAGTACCTACATGACATCCACTATGATAATAGAATATGCTGATATTATCTTTATTAAATGGCCATCACTTCTTAATGATACCCAGGTTTTGGAAATGCAAACATTTTAAAGTAGTCTATTATTGAAGTGCTCTGTTTAGTTATAAAACAAGTATATACATCCAAAGGTAGTTATTAAATGAAACCAAATGGATTGGGAATTTATCTGAAATGAAACTTTCTTTAGAAACAGTGTGGAATTTTTAGCAGTTTCTCAAAAAAAAAAAAAAATAGAGAGACAAAAAAAAAAAAAAAAAAAAAAAACCAGGAAACAAATGTTTCCTTGTTTTTCTAAGTGCAGTCAAAATGTTAATCATTATTTTTGTCTTTTATAAACAGTGAAGTCATTTGCTGTTATCAATGTGTCATGGCAGTAGGAGAAATATTTTATCAACAGAGAAAATAAATACCAACACCTCCTCTTGAGTAAGTGGATACCAACGTTGTCATTAGGACCAATGCTATTTTTCACCTAATGGACTATTTTCCTGATTCTCGTGAGAGCGATAATTACTCTAGCAACTTCAATGTCTAACTTTCATTCTACTTAGAAATATTTTGACAAACTGACAAGAGTTAAATATGCTGCAACAGTGAATAGGTTCCTTTTGTCTTTATCATACTGAACACATTATTCTGTGAAGATATTTTGAGGGGCAGGTACCTCTATCCAATTTCTTAGCATAGGAAAAGGAAATTAAATATATTCACAGCCCCAAAAGGAAGTTGGTAATAGAATGGACTGGGGGAGAAGATGGGGCTGACCACACAGTCTTTTAATTTTGTGCCCTTTCAAAAGCTGCACATTCATGAATACAAAATCCATTCACTGTGACAATAGAAAACATTCAAAATCCAAGCCAATTCTCATAACTTTTTGTCCAATGAGACTAGGTATACTGTTCTCTCGAATCTCAAGAGAGGTGGAAATATTGCATCTCTGGCTAAGAATGTTTAAAGCCCAAACTTTAAGCTTTTGACTGAATTATATGGTACAGCCCCCACTGAATCCTGCTTATGAAATTCCAATTTCAAAGAAACTGGGGAATCACACATGTTTGAACTGGATTCTTCTGATAATAAATGAGAATACACTAGGACTATGTGGGGGGAAACAGGACATGAATGTTCAATAAGCAATTGCCTTACTGATGCAAAATGGAAATAAGCATTTTCTGCAGAGATGTTTATTACTAGAGGCCCAACCATTCTTACAGCTAATATATGGGGAATTTTATGATTCTCAGAAGAGTAACTTGAGTAAATTCCTAATGAGAAGGGTACCATTCTGGGAAGCCCATCAGCATTGGGTACTTAAGACAAAGTTGTTAAAATATCACTGTGTTTACTCAAAGATCAGCAAGCCCGGCAAGTCTACTATAAGGTAAAAGTTTTAATAGCTTATTTCTAAGACTTCACACATGAGTAAACATTTCATTTCACATATTTGATGAAAATTAATCAGAGCACTGTGTTACAAGTAAAACAAATAAGAGTATGGGATCCTACATATTATATTTTGATTAATACCAAAGAATGATGAGTGCCCAAAATGAAAATGTAACAGGTATCATTTCTGTGAGAATTGCTTCTGGAGCTAATGCATTTAATGTCTAGTAACTAATTCTATGGGGAAAAAAATTTAAAGGCCACATAGCATATTCTCTCCATAATCAACAGGACGACCTATAAAAAGCTTTAGCGTTTTTAAGAAAGACCATGAAACTTAGAGCCAAACTACTTGGGTTCAAACTCTAGTTCAATCACTTAATAGGTGAGTGACACATGGGAAATTACTTGTAGCAGCTTATGGTTAGATATCCACCCAACATCTCTTTTTCCCTTCCTCCTTCTCAACAGAACACTAAATTTGTTCAGGTACACACTTATTCCCCTTGAAGCCTTTAATCCCAGGGGTAGGAATAATTGTAAAAGTTGGCTCCATATTCCCTTTGTCAATGATTGGTTTAGGAATGTTTGTGTGACCAATGTGAACCCATGAGAAACAAGGAAAGGTTTGATGGGACTTTGGAGAAAGCTCTTTCTCCTTCCTCTGGCACCTCTTGTGTTAAGATGTGACTCTCTCCTCTTCTCTGGATATGTACAGATGTACATTTATGAGGCCTGCATGTGCTGCTTTTGTTCAACGAGTCTTAGGATGAAGTCAACACACTGAGTTAAGCCCATGACTCTTGCAGGGAAATGAAGTCAGAACCAAAATTCTTAGGTTGCCCTGTTTTGGACTTCTAGACCTGTGGCCAAGAATTCTACAGTTTAAGCTAGTTTGATGGAGCTTTATGACATTTTCAGCTGAAGGTAGTCTGATCCTCCTGAGCCATTTTCCTATCTGAGAAAATCAGATTGACAGCTACATGGCAATCTTGTGAGAATTCATGATAATACATGTAAAATATTATGCACGGCGCTTGGTGCAATACGAGCTTTCAATAAATGGTATCAGGTTTGCTAGTTGCCTGGCACACTGAGTACTTGCTATTAACTTGGCTCAAAATGATCTTTGGCAAATCTTTTAACAGCCCTGATTTCTGATTGCTCACATTTCTATATCGGATGAGAGTAGTGATATTAGCCTCCAAAGAGTACTCTGCAATAGCTGAAGCAAGGATTTCAAATCTCTTTGAGGTCCTCAAAAGGCAAGGAATAGAATAATGCATTGGTATTTTATTGAATATCACCAAAACACACACACACACACACACACACACACACACACACACACACACACCTTAAAGCAAATAAAACAGAGTCAGGCTGAGAAAAGAAATTAATCTATCCCATTAAATACTCCTTTCTAAAAGAACTCAGGAGAATACAACATATTGGAAACTTCCAAAATTAATTAAACTTTAGAGCGAATATAGTAGGACATATAAAAATGTATTGTGCAAGCTTGAATCATCACTCCTTAATTTAGAAAAGTTAAAATTTGGAACTTATCAAGAAGGCCAAGGCAACTGAAGAAATAAAAACCCAAAGAGAGGAGGATAACATGCTAAAATTTAAACATGTTGGATAATGTTATTTTTCCATACAAAGCAACATGAACAACAATAACACTAAAAAGAGAATAAAATATTGATGAAACACACCAGCTTCAGGCATACCACCTGAATTTGAAACTTAGCTCTGACATTTGTGTGCTATATAACCTTGGGCAAGTTTCTCGGCCTCTCTTAGCTGGTTTTCTCATATATAAAAATAGAGATAATCAAATCTACCTCACAGACTTAGGTTTAAATAAGACAAAATAATGTAAGCCAAGTTCTTGTACAGGTGCCAAGTGGATAGCAAGCACTTAATGAAATATTTTTACTATATTCTTGTGATAAAATGGGCCCCGTGGGATCCCAGGGACTTTTGGTAGTCTATCATACAACCTGGGTTTTTTAAAAAAAGGCTCAAATTTCAGATGGGCAAAGGAAATTTCTAGAAGATATTTCCAGCAACCCCAAGAAAAGACAGGTGACAGACACTACAAAAATAAAATTGTAGGGGAATTTCTCCTTCTGGATAAGGTAGAGTAGCAGGGACCAGATTTAGCCTCTTGTCCACAGCAACTAAAAACCAACAGACAAAATATATTGAAATGAAACCATCATTGAAATGATGGTTTTTAGGCATTGGACATTAGGCAACTCAGGAAGGGCATGGGTCAGTGGAGCCCCACAGTTGCCCTAGCTTACTACTTAGATGGTTCCCAGGCCACAGCACAGGGAGGGGAAGCTTAGGCACACTTCACTGGTCTGAGTAGAGGCTACAGATTTAGGAGTTAGGGACTTCCAATGCAGATCCAGAGTACAGAAGGCTTCATGGAGAGAAATCTCCTCTAGCCTTCAGCTGAGCATTGACCAGCATATGTGAGGAAAATACCTAAACCTGGGAAAAAGAAACACCCAAAAGGAGCAGACAAAACAACTCCTAAAAGTTAAAAAGGATAGAATAATTCATATTCTTCCCAGACAGAAAAGAAAATCTTGTAATTCATGGGGCACTCAGGAGGGCACTCATAAGGGTATTGTCTCAGTGTGAGAAAAAATTTACCCCAGCATAAGCACTGCTATGGTTTTAACTAACAAACACTAAAAATAAGCTTCAAAAAGGAATGAACTGTTTATATATAGGTCACTTAATTTTGCCCAGAAGAAATCAACATTATTTTTAGGAACACCAAAATATTGAACACTCACAAAAGTAAAATTCACAGTATCTGGCATTCAATAAAAAAATTTCCCTGCTTTCAAAGAAGCAGAAAAATACAGCTTATATTGAGGAGAAAAATCTAGTGGAAACAGATCCAGGAACGACACAGATGATAGAATTAATTAAAAAGGACACTGAAAGGGTTATAAGTATATCCCATATGTTCAAGAAGGTAGAGGAACGAACAAGCATGTTAAAGGAAGACATAGCAGATATAAAAAGCACAAACTGAACATCGACAATGTTTGAAATTAAAAACATACCTGGGCGGGGGGGTGCCTGGATGGTTCAGTGGTTGAGCATCTGCCTTTGGCTCAGGGTGTGATCCCGGGGTCCTGGGATCAAGTCCCACATCAGGCTCCCCACAGGGAGCCTGCTTCTCCTTTTGCCTATGTCTCTGTCTCTCTCTTTGTGTCTCATGAATAAATAAATAAAATATTTTTTAAAAATGAAAAGATAAAATAAAAACACACTGGATGGGATTGACATCAGATTAGACACTGGAAAAGAAAATATTAGTCGAGTTGAAGACATGGGAATAGGAACCATCCAAAATGAAAAACAAAAAAAAAAAAAGGAAGAACAGATAAACAGATAAAAGGAGAGTCAGTAATCTCTAACAAATTTTGAGAAGTTTCATGTGTGTTAACTGGTGTCCCTGAAAAGGAAGAAAGGAGAGGGACAGAAGAAAGTATGGGAAAAGAATACCTTTTCTCTATTATGTATACAATGTATCTTTATCACGTATCACTCACATTTTCTTGATAAAAAGATTGCTCTCAGAAGAGTGATGACCCAGAGAAGATAAGATGGGCTAGAAGGATACTCCTGTTCACCCATCTTCAGGAGTGTATTTGTGAGTTCCACTATGGAGTCAGCCTCTGAGGCCATATGCAAATAGGAAACGAAATTACTCAGTGGATTTTTTAAAAATCAAAAATAAGATATAGTCTTATTGGTTCAAGTGCTTCAGATACTTCTGGTGACTCTCTGAAATTCCTTGTGTTTACTAGCAAAACAATGTATTTTCATGTACATAAATAAAATGTTTTGAATGTCTTAACTATATTACATGTTGCATCTTAACCATACTTCTAAGGTAGCTATTTAGGATGTGAGCAGATCTGTTATCTGTAACATTTTCCAATTTTCCCAAAGCTTCCTGAAATTCATGAAATGATTTAGAGTGAATGACATGATATAGTACTGAGTTGGTACATTTTTTTGTAAGCAAGAAAAAAACTAGCCTCAAACTGGTCTGATTTATGGCTTAATTCAGTATTCTATACATAGAGAGTCCTCCAAAAAAAAAAAAAAAAAAGTCCTTGGTTGATTACCTGGCTGAGAGCCCACATATTTACATGCAGAAGGAAATCTTCTTTCATGAGAGTCATGATCTATTTGCCTTTCCCTTTTGTTAGGAAAAAAAAAATCAGAGACTTCAAGGACTATTATACTGCATAACGCTAAACTCTATGCAATTGTTCATGGAGTCCTTTCCAGGGACCTTACAGCACTATGGACTACATGCTTAAATGAACATTTTTGCCTTATCCTCAGATTTGGATGAAAATTGTTTTAGAATCTTGCTATTTGGTTACATTGCCCAGTGATGCTGAACAAGTAAAAAATAGAATTAAGCAAGTTAGTATTTCCCCTAGAAACTGGCAACATGTGGTATTATGAGCTGGAGTCCCAAGTAAAGTTTAGTACTGTCTAGCACCAGTACTCAGACTTTCTATTTTCAATGCCCATGGATGCACTTCAAGTTTAAGAGCAGAAGATCAAATCTAATCCATCAACATTTAAGCAATGCTCATTACACCCACAGATTCTTGAGCGTGTCACCGTGAGACTTAGTGGAAAATCCATAAATCTATAAGGTGGAGGTCATAGTTTTCTTTTGGTTTTGAAACTTGTGGTAATTTACCATTATAGAACAAAAAGAACTGTTGCTTATGACTTACAACTCATGTGGCTGACATGTTATCAAAATTTATGTTCTATTGTATTTTAGGAAGTTTAAAAAATTCTCCTTTAGAACAAAAGGACATTATTGACATATCATAATAGAACATGTATACTGTTGTCCTCTGCCAAAAAGGAAATGTTAAGATGTGATTGAGGCCTCCCACATATTTCACAACAGTTACAGATCAACTTGGGAAAGAGAAAGAATGCACATGTTCTTTTTGACCAGACTTTTGGTTAACAGGTGATCCTAGCTGAGATTGTTGCAAAATTTCAACATGCCTTCATAATGGCAGTACAAATGTCAATATAAATGTTAAATAGAACACCAACTTTAGTTATGTTCATGTGGAAAGGTCTACAATTTTCTCCACAACTTTTTTTCTACTGAACTTTACCAAACATGGGTATCATTAGGATGCTGCTTCTTGCCCTCTCAGTGTTGGGGGAGGTCATCGATAGGACATGATACCCCGTTGACCCGTGAGCTGAGCCCTGGCAAATGGAGGCTCCTTTCTCCCTCCCCTGTACATTCTATTTGCCTGGCATGCATTCTCTTTGCCTTCCCTGATTCCAAAAGCTGCTCCAAAGGAAACAGCCTCAAGATAGTGATGTGGTGTTGAGACCACCTGGACAATATACACATCTGAACTCAGTGCAGGCCTCTACACAAACATTTAAGATTACCAGACAAATGTGGAGATCTACTAGTCTTGCAGCCACCCAAGATGATCCCATATGCAAGGTCTCAACTTATTAAAACCGCCACCAACAATGTGGAGTGGCCTGCCTTCTTCTTTGGTCTTTCCTTGTGCTCTGTGTACAGGGGCCAGTTTTGGAATTTGCCTGGGGAGCTCCAGAGAAGTTTGTGAACCAACACATATCATTTTGAACACTTCTGAAATTTGTTATTGTTGACACTTAAAGATTCTATTTTGATAGTCTAGAGAAAATTTCCGAAGATAAAATAGAAAGTTGTACGGGAAAAACTTAAGTAAATTCTGTCCTAATCACATGTAATTTTTATTAAAGTAACTTATCTCCATACAGTATATTTAATGGTTGATTTCAGTATATTCTCTCGTTTTTACTCACTAATCACATATTTCCCATACCATCAAAAAGAGAAGTTTAATTTATACTCCCCAGAAAACATTTTAAGGGAAACATTTTACTAACCATAAAGTATTAGAGTGTTCTATTTTTAATAATCCACTGTTAGTAACATGATAGACATTACTACTACTGCTAGCAGATTTTTAAAAGCAAATTAAATCCATTAGAAGTTGCAGAAAACAGCCACTTATTTATCATCACAAAAAGAAAGATAAATAAATTAGACCTCATGTAACTAAAAGCATGTCCCTTTTGGAAAATATTTATATATGAACTTTGAGGTAATTTACGGAGCTAATAGGTTTCATCTGTGATAGAAGAAGAAATAAAATGTGAACAAAGAAAGGCACAAAAAATGTCAACCACAATGAAATGAAAGAGGTACTTTGCCAAAATAAGCAATAACAGCAAAGTGTTCTGAAAAGAGAACATTTAGTAAAACAATCATCTGGCTAAGATAAGAATTCAGATCTTTATTTGTAATTAATGCGGCATGCTGACAAGTTTGCTCCACTATTTCTACTCTCCTCGTGATGGTACAAAGACAAGCAGGGAAAGTAGGAATATAGTTACTTAGTTAAGTTAAAAAACTTATCCAGTGGATGAAGGGATGATCTATGTTAACAGGTAGCATCATAATGTACGGGCATGATGTAAAAATGGCAATATTCAGTAGCACTTAAGCTTTGATATGGATGGCTAAATTATTAGTCTTATTTCTCATGTAAATAATACACCTTTCCTTAAGAGACTTAAGTCTCTTCCTTAAGTTTTTGTGTATTTTAATCCTTACAGCTTTCCTCTGACATCTGTTAGGTCATTGTTAACTTGTGTTTCACAGAGGCAGGCCCAAGCCACCATTCTCACATGCTACAACCTCCCTTCAAGTGACAGTTCTTGGGGAAAAGACCATGATTTACCTTAAAATATCCTCATTTTGATGAATTAGAATGAAGGGGACAACTTTTTTATTCCCTCTACCTAGAACCTCTCTTTATCTGTTAACATCTTACTCACTTTCTGGGTTTTTATTCAGAAATTACCTCTTCTCTGAAACAGAAACAGGTTTAATTACTCTTGCCTCTGTTCCTCCTCCTACTTTATTCGTAGCTGTGGTAATAACATTTATCATATTGTATCATGGTGGTAGATCATACACATGTCAGCTTCCTCCTGCAGAACTTGGTTACCCTTGTGTCCCTCTCACAGAGTCTGCTATAGGGCCTGGCATGAAGGAGCTGTTTGATCATTATTTTTTAATAATGATTTATTATTTTTTACAAAGTGTGACACCACAGACAACAGGTAAGAAAAACTGGGTATTATTAACTCTTCATGCTTTTAAAACAGCTCCTGTCAGTGGAAGAGGCTTAAGAGTAAGGCAGGAAGTTAATATAAATTTTAAGGAGTCATTTAAAAATAAAAATGGAGGAGGAAAAAAACTGGCCTAAATCCAACTGGCACATCATTGCAGCTAACGACCCCAGTGAAGGTAATCAGAGGTAGGCGTATTACCACCCGAAGAGGAAGACTTCTTTCCTGGATAATCAAGGGTTTACAGTAATTTCTTAGATGCACTCTTTAGGACAGGAAGAAGGATGAGAAGGATATTATTAATAATAGAGATGCCTGCTCAGGAAAGAACCCCAATGAATACAGGCAATTCAGCTGTTCTCTCCAGGAAAGGTCTTCAAAACAGCATGACTTTTATTATCAGCCCAGTGAGAGTGGAAAGAGCTCTTAGAGACAGTAACAGGGAAATATTTACCAAGTCCCTAGCTCACGCCAAATCCTTTGGCAAGAGTTTTCATAGATTATGTCGTTTTCCTATCGTGAGTTAGATTATCATGGTCCCCATTTTACAAGGAGGGAAAGTGAAGAAGATCGAACAACTCCATGAGTTGCTGAGATTGCAACCTTAGCAAGGAGCTTTAATCAAAGCAAGTTTCAAGACTTTTCCTATTATGTTCTACATCCACTGCTTTTAGGATTTGAAAACACTGTTTCTCACCTACTGCATTCTATTAAAACTATTCCCATTTTAAGACACTATGCTTAGGCTATTTCACATTTGCTAAATTGTAATTTGAGGATTCCTTTCAAGTGAAGTTGGAGAATTTGTCTATATTCTTTGGGCATCTCATGGAAACCACGTTTAGGTAAGTTGTTGTCGTAGTAGTGATGACTGACAGGTGTGTCTTTCACCGTTCTAGAGAAGGGCCAAAATCCATACAGCTTCACGTGCTCACACAGTTCAACTGCCACGCTTGTGATCATCAAGCCAGAGGACAGGCGAAACTCTGTTACTCCCTCGGTTCTCCAGAAAAGGGCAAGATTTCTCAGGTACTTGGGATGGAAAAATATAACCTTTTGTCTTGCATTAGACTCTTTGAGTGTGCTATACACTTTGAAAGAGGCAATCGTGTTGGCCCTGAAAGAAAACGCTGGCAGGAGAAGGAATGCGTCTCCATAGGTTGCAATGTCCTCCAGAAATATTTCCTTCTTTTTCTTTAAGTTCCCATATCTGCCAAATTAAAACAAACAAACAAACAAACAAACATCATCATTATAATCAAGTAGCATTTTTGGTTACATGGGCTGAATTTACCACCGGCCGAGCCACTGAACCATCTATATCCCTGCTGTATATAAGAGACAAACCCTGAATTCAGAGGCCAAGTACAAGTAAGGTGCCTGTAAGTATCAAGGTCTAGGTGTTCATCTCTCTTTTCGTAGTGTCCCTAGGCTTCTACTTTTATTTTCTTACTGGGCTATATCCTTACTGGACACACATTTCTTACATTATCTTCCAGCTCAGTAATTTTTTTCTCTAAGGTTGCTTTTTGATACAGAAATATCTTCCAAATTAATAATGATTAATGTTTTCCTAAACATAGCACACTCTTAAAATGTCTATACATTAAAAAAATCACTGAGTTGTACACTTGTGCTCTGTGTATCTTTTTGTACATGTGATCATAAAATAGGTTTCCTTTAAAGAACCTTAAAAAACTATATTCATACACACACACACATTTTAAATTTCCTCTATGTATTGCCATAGCTTTATATGCTTGATTTACATACTACCTTAGTAAATATACTAGTATGCATGATTGTCTGTGTATAGAAAGTAAACTTTTGGGATACAGGTACAATATTTTGTATTATCTTAAGGGATTCTAGAACTATATGAGTATATACTTTTATGGTGTATTGTATTAATAATAATTATTAGTCAATTTTGGTGAAAACAATGTATGGGATTTTTACTAATTATTAGTCAATTTTGATGAAAACAATGTATGTATGGGATTTTTACTAATCAGGAACATTTTTTAGTGGCTACACTGTGCAAATGAAATATAGGAATTATTTTTTGGTAATAAACTATCCATAGTAAAAATTTCTTTTTTTTTTTTTTTTTTTTTGCCAGGTTCTCCTAAAGCCTCATTCATTCTCTGAAGTTTCTAAATAAACTGTTTCATCAAGAAACTGCTCCCAAGATAAAAGAGTAATGCTAACATTCTGAAAGAAAGTTCTCAAAAGTAACTTCACTATTGTTAAAAAAGATGAAGAGATAAATGAGTTTTCACTTGATTAGTAATATTCAGCTTATGACATTGGAAGTGCAATTGGTTGGGTAGCCCAGCTGGTTCAGAGGTAGAATGTACAACTCTTGATTTCAGGGTTTTAAAGTTTGAGCCTCACATTAGGTGTAGAGTTTACTTTAAAAAATAAAGTCCCCCAAAAAAAAAAATAAATAAATAAAGTCCCTAAAATAAAATAAAATGGGTTTCTTTAAAAAAAAAGAGGTAAAGTTGCTCATACCTCTTATAAGCTACAACCTCGAAGAAAGTAAAATATGAATATATTCTTATATCTTTCCCCAAAAATCATTCTGGCTGTATTGCAAGTCATTTGAGCAACAAGATTAGTGTTCAAACTAAGAAACACGTTAAACAATAAATGTTCTCAAACAGTTGTATAAGTCAGAGATACTTACTTTAGTCTTATGATACTGGGATTTACAGTCACAACATTGGTTTTGCTCCCAACATCTTTACTAATATTTCCTGTGATTGGGGGGAGGTTACATCTGAAATTTGAAAAAAAAAAAAGGTATTTTCAAAATGCAACTTATAAAAAAAACTGTGTACACTTACCTGTACACATATGATCACTGTCATTTTATTGAAGAAAATCATAGCTGTTATGGGGTTCTGCGAAATACATAAATTTGATAAAAGCTTTCAATATTAAGACCCTTACACATATCAAAATGAGAAATGACATTACCTTGCCTAGCTTTTGAAGAGTTAATAATCCTTTTATTAGAATTGTTATTTCTATTAATTCTATTCCCACAGTGGTATGATCATCAATTTACAGATTAAAAAAAAAAAAAAAACAGAGGGACTGCAACAAGTTTACAGAGTCTGCCAGAAGCAAAGACTACATTAAAAAAAAAAAAAAAAGTCTCCAAACCCTGAAATCTCCTGATTCCCATATGGATAGTTTTTCTAGCAAATTATGCTGTTAATAAATAAAACCCCAATGTTCTCATAATGATGTTTTCATATAAATGTTCTCTTCCTCTTTTGAGTACTAATTTGTTTTTAGTACTCAAAACAAATTAAGAATTGTAATTCTGAGTAGTTATATTCCTTTCACAAAAAAAGGGAAAGTTGGTTATGACACCCTAAGTATTGTTTGCAGAATTTCAAGTAGACCATTTCTTTAAAGCTATACATACAAAGGGAGCATCTGAGTGCTTCCTAAGGAAAGCTGTTTCAAGTTGATGTGTTCTGGAGAACTGAGCTTGAAACAGTATTCCACACTCCATGAAACATAAACTCAAATGGACCGTGTCCATCTCTCATTGATAAAAAAAGATGTTAGAAAATAATTAAATATGGCACCTTGGGAAAAATACATATTAATCACAGATAATACAGAAATGCCTTCATTAATGGACATCCTGTAATAACAAATCTACTTTCTAATACAGTCCCATATATTTTTTAAAATCAAAGGTGATTTCCAAGAGAGTATCATAGGAGACTCCAAGGAGAAATATTGAGTATTGTCTACATACAGTGGTAGTTTGTAAAACCACTCATCATCTCTTTTTGTTCCTTACCCACTTAACTAGTAGCTCCCCAACTTTTGAAACGGAAAACAAATCATAATAAGCAGTTCCCAGACTGTCATGATAAAACTCTGAACATGTGCAGTCAAAGTACAGGCTTAAAATTTAAATAAATTTTAATGACCATGACCACATTTAAACCCTCATTTGGCCATTCAGTCTGGAAATGTCAGTTCCCTGATACAGGGAACTCTATCAGAAACATTCGTGTCCTCAGTGAATGTAGAATCCAGAAATAAGCAAAGCACACTTACTGCAGAGTTATAAATTAAAAAGATTTTAAGATGAGATTTTTTTTTAAACCTAAACTTGTATTTCCTGTATCTGCTATTAGATAAAATGGATGTGTAGCCATAATACACCCTACAGATGTTTTGAGAATTTTAAGTCTATAAAAAGTCTATTACAAGAAGAATTATTTATCTTCATTATGGCTTTTTCATACTGAGTGCTTTAACAAAATGGCTAAATCATTTGGGTATTGGTCATTTTAACAGAATCATGAGGAGCACATTCAATGACCCAGTGGACTTTCAGGTCTATTGTTCTGTCATTACCTTTAGCAATAAAAACTTAAATGAGATTAAAGCGGTAGGACAGGGAGGGGGAAGCTACTGATTGAAAATCCTGCTTCTTTTCAGGTGCTAAAAAGGGCAGCATTAAATCAATAAGGATCAAAGGCTCTCCTCTGATGTATGAAATCAGTGCCCCTGAAATAGGAAGAAACAGATTTCGACTCAGTTTTTAAAAAGGTGCATTTCAATTGAAATCCATCCTCACAGGGATGAATCACCTTTCCATCGTATCCTGAAAGCACAGAAATTCTGCAGCTTGGCTTATTAGCACAAGCACACAGAGAAACCACGTTTGCATCTGTTTTTGCAAGCTAGCTGGTACTGAGGTACAAACACATTTGAAAAGACCAGAATTTTGAAGCTCCACTATTTAATTTCAAGTCAGAAAACTAAACAATGATGTTGCATGGTAATACAATGCTTAGGTTATCATTTTCTCAAATGTTATCTGAGAACAAAAGTTTCTTGAAATGCTCTCTCTCTCTCTGTGTGTGTATGTGTATATATATATTTCCCCCCATTTTTCCTGGTGAGCCTGGGAGATGTTCTCCAGAGTCCTTCTGAGAGAGCCATGGTATCCTTAATACACTGAAGGCTCTGACAAGTCCTGCAGTGAAGATCCTCTTTCACAATGATTTCAAGAAGAGCTTCTCCAAAGTGGCTATAGTGCAGTTTTATCCTTCTGGTTTTAACATTCTGAGGAACTCGTGACCCATTTAACACTTCAGGAAAGGCTACCTAGATCATTTGTAGACTTAAGCAATACAGCTCAAAGGTCAAAATTTACATGGAGTGTCTTTACAGCATCCCTTTAAAATATCCAACTGATCTTTGGTTTCAAGGAAACCAATCTGACAGGCCTTACCTAAAAACGAAGTCGGATTTATCTATTTCAGCTCCACAAAGAGACTTGTTCAGAATTCCCCCATTTCCAACCACTGCACACTGATTGTAGGGATACTCCACGAAAGGCTGAGACTATGAGGAGACAGTAAAAAACCATCACGACATAGCTTTAGTTTCAGAATCATAAACATCATCAATTTAATTCAAGCAGCTTGATTTTTTACACAGGCTAAGGAAAGAGAAAGAGCAAGGAAAAAAGCAGAAGTAGCATGACCACAGCAGCTTGATCAACTTATGACTTAAAAACTTATGACAATAAAAAGTCCTGCAAACCTGTATTTCCTTTCTCTTGAGAGAAATATACAGTGTATCATATACCCTAAAATAACATAAAATATATTTGTACATAAAATATAACTTAATGTATCTCACATACATAATTAAGTACCTAACATCAGATTGGCAAAATCCCACTTTTGGCCTTTCCAACAGACAGGAATGTTTCCAGCAAAATAGAGGAAATAAAGCAATTAGAAAGTATCATTAAGTCCTCTATTCTTGGGCATAAAATTAATAGCTAATTTAGTGGAAGTTTCCTGTGCTTCTTAAATAGTTAGACCTTCAGGCTCAGTGATGACATGAGATTTATGCCTGCCATCTCTGCAAATGACCAGCCACGGGGCTACAGGGACGCCTAGGAACTCTGTGCAGACATATTTCAAATTAATTTCCAAGGCCTGAATCTTTTATATTTCCTCCAAGGACCTGACTTGCCCACCCTAAAAGATTTTCCCCTTTTACCAAATCCTTCCCAGTCTGACACATAACTTCTCAATTTAACAGTGTACTTTTCCTTTGCTGGTCACTCTCCCTGAAGTTATTAGACGTGACCTTGAGCTGCACCAAGGGTACCAGCCCAGCCTCTACAGTGACAAGGCCCTGATTCACCTATTTTGTCCTTAGAATTCGAGTGGCAGTCCCCGAGGGCAGAGAGTGTGATTATTACTTTTAACTTCCCCTCATCTTTCACCATAGGCCTCGCCTGTTGTAATGTACACAGTATGGTGATGGTTCAGTGAGTGCTGGGGGCCACCTCCAGGGTTGTGCTGGGACTCGCTTGTACCAAGTTGTGGGAGCCAACTGGTAAACAGTTGGGAATTTGGTGAAACCGTGAAATCACTGGTAAATTTAAATCAGCTACTGTGGGGGTATGTACACCACTAAAATCAGTCAATAGTACAAACCAGGGCAGCATAGGGCCCAAAGCCAGTTTACCAGCACCAAGGCAACAGCTCGCCAGTATGTTCTGAGAAGCCCAACAGACTCCTGATTCCCTCTGACTGTTAGATGCCCTTTATGTGCCATCTGAGAGACGCCAAACAAGTAAAGAGAACTCTGGTTCTGCGCTTCTAGGTTTGTCTCTAACAATTAAGAATCATACGGTACTTATTATACGAGACACGCTATTCCAAGTGTGTGACTTACTAACACATGTAATCCTTATGAACGTTCTATAGATGGGAAATAAAAGCATGGGTTTAAGTAATGGCTAGCAAGTGTCAGAGCTGGGATTCAAAGCCCTGAAAGAGTCCACACTCTTATTCACTACACACTACACAGTTTCTCACATTCAACGAATAAAATGTTAATTTAATTATATGCCTTATTTCTCTTTGTATCCGCAATACCTAACAGAAGACAGGGGACCTGGCTCTTAAATTAATGGTTCCTTGATACCTTAGGTTATTTCAAGTCCACTGTACTCCTAGTTCAAGATGTCTTCAACCTGAGTTTACTAAATGGTACCATGATAAATTCTGAATTTTAGAGCGGGGAGGATGCAAATATCCGCTTAATGGTACAGCAGAAAAGATTACTGAAGGAAAACATGTCTCCAATTAAGCACTCAAAATAACGCATGTTTTCTCTGCTTCTTGGTCCACCGGGGTAAAAAAGGCCCATACGCTTTGGGATCTCATGTATCAGTAAGAGGAATCTCCAATGCTTCTTAAAAAAAAAAATCTTCTAAGAAAGTGGAAAATTTGTGCTAGGTTGAGCAATGCCTCCCCATTGCTCGCTCTGGACAAAAACCAACTTTGTTTTCTTTTCAAATAACTTAGCAAAGTGTTTGGAGGAAATGACTTCATGACATTTATCAAAAGTACCCATTGTGATTGCCGTTCTCCTGAGGGGAGTGTGGCAGAGACCAGGCAGGGTGGGTGTGCAGGAAGGAGGGGGGCAGGAAGGAGGCCAGCTTCCTCAAATGCCTCATCTCCACAAAGGGAGTGCTGGAAGCAACACAGGAAAGTGGCCCACTTTGCAACTGTTTTGGTACTGACTTCAGAATTACCTCCTTCCCAATTTTGAAAAATCAATGCAAATTTGGGAAATGGCTGCTGTTGGTAACTGCATACAGAATTATTAAGCCTAGGTTATTCTTTTCAAAGTGCCAATTAGAAGCCAAAAATAAATAAATAAATAGATAAATAAATAAATAAATAAATAAATCCCAGCAGCTCCTCTGTTCTCATCAGTCTAAAGCATAGAAAATGCTAGAAAAAACTCCAAGGGTGAAAGAGTTACTCGTGGTGAATTTCCTTGATTGGGAATATAAACATTCTGTACTTATCTTTTCAGTTATTGGTAAATTTAATGCATCATGAAGGCATTTTTAAAATGCTTTGTGGGGTTTGGGGGGCTTTTTTTTTCCTTCTAGAAAATTTGCCATATTTTTTCTCTATCATTTTCTATTCATTTTTTAAATCATTCCCAGGCAATAAGTCTTCCTTTGAATTATAATAGTAAGAGAAAAACTGGAACAACTTACAGGACCAATAAATTAGTTGAAAGAAGTCAAAGGTCCAACAAAAGGGAATTAATTGCAAGCACTGAATATTCTACAGTTGGTAAACTGTGTTATATAAGGTCATTCCATTTTTTACCAGACTGACTTGCTTAATTGCTTTTAATCCAATCATGAAAAAAAGACCAAGAGTGTATGTTTATAAGCAATGAGATGTTCTTCATGACAAAAATTCTCTCCAAGTTTGGATTTATATTTAAGAAGTTTATTCTTGTAATAATACTGTATCATTACTCATTAGTTTATTTAATGAATAGGTAATGAATACATATATGCACTGGGAAATGTTCTGGAGCTTGGGATACATCAATGAACATATCCCACAGAAATCCCTAAATGTGAGGTTATGCTCCCTGGCCACAATTTTTTTTTAAGATTGATTTATTTAGGGATCCCTGGGTGGCGCAGCGGTTGGGCTCCTGCCTTTGGCCCAGGGCGCGATCCTGGAGACCCGGGATCGAGTCCCGCGTCGGGCTCCCGGTGCATGGAGCCTGCTTCTCCCTCTGCCTGTGTCTCTGCCTCTCTCTCTTTCTCTCTCGGTGACTATCATAAATAAATAAAAAATTTAAAAAAAAAGATTTATTTATTTATTTTAGAGAGACAGAGCACAAGCGGGAGGTGCAGAGGATAAAGGAGAGGAAGAGAGAGAATCTGAAGCAGATGAGCCGCACATAGGGCTTGATCTCACGACCTGAGCTGAAACAAAGAGTCAGTCGCTTAACCAACTGAGCCACCTAGGCAACCCCACTGACCACAAATGCCTGGCATATTTACTTCCCAAAGATTAGCCACATAAACCCACAGTTCTTTGTGAAGGAATTGAGTCAGTCACCAAAACTGACAACTGGAAGAACCTTATTCCAGGTGAAAAATGGTCCTCTTCCCAAGCCCCAGTAATTACTATGCAGAAAGCCCAAGTACCTCATCTCACGCAAGGATGAATCATGAAGACTCAAGGACTCGGAGAGCTTATCATGTAAGATATAAATACCACTCCCCGAAGAGCCACTTGCATTCAGAACTGCCTTTTTAAAATGGACCACTATAACCATCTTTTATATCAAAGCAACATATGGTATTTTAATTCTAAATTAACTCCTCCATTAGTATAAGTTACAGCATAACATGGGAGAAAAGTCACCTGGAATGGTGACACAAATAAACCACAACAAATCTTTACTCACCACTGGAAACATATTAAAAATGTTCTCTCTAATTAGGATTTCGTTTTTGCTTTCCACCTCATAACTCATGTTGGTCCCAGCTGGAGTGTTATTCTGAGAAACAATGAAGTTTTGAGCAGCATCACAACAGGAAGCAAGTTTTGCTCTGCGAAGGATAAGAAAAAAAGTGAACCATGGGACGAGATTAAGAAACCAGAAATAGAGGCTACGATGTAAAATGCAAGAGGATTTTGCCATATTGACTTTCAGAAAGAAGAGAAATCATTCACATAGATGACATTTCTATCTCTTTCCACCCTAACTGGCCTGGACAGTTGAATGATAACCTAGCAGCATCAAAGAGCAGGGAATGGGAAAGATGCTTACGCTCAGGTAAGGACCCTCTCACCAACAGAAAATACTCATGAACATAATGGTTCACGTACAAAAATGTCCTCCTAATGATAATGTTGTAACATTAAAGAGAAAAATGACAGGATATAACATAATTATTTTATAATAATTATAAAGTACAGAAACTAAATTAAGGACAGTGTACAAATTGTCACCAAAGCAACATGTAGTCATTTACCAGGAGACAAGTCCAATGAAAAGAAGAATCATTCAACACAGTGATTTGTTTCTAGCTTTACTGATACAATTCGCGAGTGCAAATTATTTATATTTAAGGTGTACCACTTCATGTTTTGCTATGTTTATATATTGAGGAGTAATCACCACCACAATCAAGCTAATTGACATATCCATTACTTTACATAATTATCACTATTTTATTTTCTTTAGTGGTGATATAATTAATATTTATCCCTTTAGCAAATTTCAAGTATACAATATAGTATTGCTATCCACACACTACTGTAAATTAACATGGGGAATTTCTAAGCCAAGGGAATTTAAAGCTGCCATTTCTTATAGAAAGAATGTAATTTAGTATCAAGTTATGTTTAAAAACTCTTACTGTGGAGTGAAACATTATTAATAGAACATAGACCCAGTTAGGTCCTTCCAGGGATCATCAGGGCTTGCCCCTGACCTCTGGCAGGTTAATCTAGATCCACTCAGAATTTATATTTTGTTTACATAATTCTCCAGGTATGCAGATTCCACAGCATCACTGATAATTATTCTAGCGTTTAATCAACCTTGAAGTCAAGAGACCCTTCCATTTGCACAACTCACCTATCTCTTCACTTGAATCCATTTCCCTTATTATAGTTTTTCATAGAATCTCTCCATAAAAACACTTCATGTAATTGAAATGGTAATAATCAAATAATCACGCAGAACTTGAAGCTTTCAATCTAAGAGCATTTAGAGAAGTTCCTCTTCTCAGATTTTCCTCCTAGGACCAGTCTTCCATTACTATAGTCATCTTATTGCTCTTTAAACCTGTACTTACTTCTCCGTGTTAAAATACATATCAAACAGACTCTTAACTATAGAGGACAGAGGTTTGCTGGAAGAAGGGGAGGTTAAATGGGTGATGGGTATTAAGGAGGGCACTTGTGATGAGCACTGGGTGTTGTATGTAAGTGTTGAATCACAAAATTCTACTACCAAAACTAATATTATGCTATATGTTAACTAACTAGAATTTAAACAAAAACTTTAAAAAATATGTATCAAAGCTGGGTTCAACCATAGCACAAAGGACAGTGAATATTCAATGAACAGAACTGACACTATTGTTGCTGACATCCTAGATTCATAACTGGTCCTTCCCCATTTATTGGTTTTGGTCCTGGCGGGTATACCTTTGTACAAGTTCCTGTTGAATTTTGTCCTTTTGAAAAAATACAGTGCTCTAATCTGTCACAGTCATTTTGAATTATATTCCAGTCTTCCCAAATTTCAATAATCCTCAGGGATGAGAAGCCAGTGCTGTGATATCATTTGTACCCTAAAATCAATATTTTCAACAATCCTTATCAGTTAACTTATTATCATTAAAATAGTACATTCTGGGCAGCCTCTGTGGTTCAGCGGTTTAGCACCGCCTTCAGTCCAGGGAGTGATCCTGGAGACCCGGGATCGAGTCCCACGTTGGGCTCCCTGCACAGAGCCTGCTTCTCCCTCTGCCTGTGTCTCTGCCTCTCTCTCTCTCTCTCTCTCTCTCTCTCTCTCTCTCTCTGTCTCTGTGTGTGTGTGTGGGTCTCTCATGAATAAATGAGTGAAATCTTTAAATAAATAATAAATAAATAAGTAAGTAAGTACATTCTTCTTAACTGAATTCTATCACCTGCTTATTATCCCTCTTTGGATTTCAGAGCCTACCGCGTCTTAAAGATAGTTTGCGGAGATTAACAAAAGGAAAAATTGAAAATGAAATGACGCGTAGGCAAAAACAGGACATTAAGTGGTTTTTTAATAATAAATTTGATCTCAACAACTTATGTGGCATACTGCGAATTCAGAAATCCTTATGTGTTTATCATTTTAATATCTCTTTTATGCAACATTTTGAGCAAAGGTAATGGAATAAATTCTCATTTACCTTTGGCAAGTAGCTTGATTTCTCTAAAGATATTCAGTGCTTAAGAATATTACATCACCAACAAACACTAACTGCCGTGTCTCTCATGTTTTTCTTATATTAAATTTTTTTCTGAAATTACATCCTTAACACTGTATTATAACATTTTCCAACCTATAGAGAAATGTGAAGAATTGGAAGAGCACTTGAACAACTACCAGCTAGATTCTTCTGTGAACTTTTTTTACATTTGCCTTTATTGTGCATCCATCCATGCATTTTTGTGGTGGTGGTGATTACAATGCAAAGTCAATACAAAAAAAAAAAAAAAAAACAAAGTCAATACAGATATCAGTACACTTCAGTCCTAAAGACCTTAATATGTAGATCATCATTTGTTTCTATTTTGGGGGAAATTTACATAAAATAAAATCATAGGCACATTTGAGAAATTTTGCAAAATGTGCACGACCTTGTAAAAATGTGCACAAACTCCTGAAAAAATACAGAATATTGCCAACCCCCCCAGAGAATCCCCTATATCCCCTCCCAGCCAGTCTCCAGCCCTCCCCACCTCTAGACGAGCACTTTTCTGATGAGTTTAATCAAAGATTAGTTTTGCCTGTTCTAGAATCTATATAAACAGAATCATATAGAATGTATGCTTTTCAGTATAAGTGCTCTTAGAATTCATCTGTGTTGCTGGGTGTTACCAGTAGTTTGCTCTTTTTTCACTGCTGGACTAGTATTCCACTGTATGGATGTGTCAGAAGCTGTTTAGACATTGCCTTTGCACTCATATTAAAAAAATCACTATCAAAAATCAACGTGAAACACCTTATCACTCATAATAACCTCCCAGGGAAAATATCAGAATAGTTATGCAAAATTTCACTTCTGAAGCTTGTCTTTACTGGCCTATGGGACTTTTTAAGGCTTTATATTCAGTAGCAGAATTATAAAGTTATGTTATCACTTCCCAGCTCATCCATGTGGTAGAGACCCCTGTAACAGCCAGTGTCAGTATAAAGCTGAGGTACTTATGACACATAGAAGAAAATGGAATTTTATCTCTGCTATCTCATTTCCATCATCCCCAAACACAGTCGCTTCTAATCTTTGGGGACTCTAGAATCAACTAGTTATGTTCACAATAATGGGCACTTAGCACCTTTCCCCTTGTTATATAAAAGACAGGAAACATTAAAAATAAAAAGGACACTATTGGTATGTGATGTATAACGTTATGGGTGGATTTGGGCCAAGTCAATGCCAAGATAGCTACTTCTGGGTCTGTGAGCATGTGTCCAGAAGAGATGAGTGTTTGAATGACTGGACTGAGTAAAGAAGACTGTCCTGCCCAGTGCAGGTGGGCATCATCCAATCTGTTGACGGTCTAAGTACAACAAAAGATGGAAGGCCAATCTGCTCTCTGCTTGAGCTGGGAAATCCAACTTCTCTTGTTATTTTTTTTAAATGTATTTATTAATGAGAAACACAGAGAGAAAGCGAGTGCAGCAGACACAGGCAGAGGAAGAAGCAGGCTCCACGCAGGGAGCCTGACGTGGGACTCGATCCCAGGTCTCCAGGATCACACCCCAGGCCAAAGGTGGCACTGAACCGCTGAGCCACCAGGGCTGCCCCCAACATCTCTTGTTGTGAGTCATCATGCTCCTGGTTCTCAGATCTTCAGAGAACTTCTTACACCCCTGCACCCTCTCCCTGAGTTTTGGGGCCATGTAACTCAGACTGGAACTTACACCATTGGTTTTCTCTGGTTCTCAGGGCTCAGGTTTCGACTGGAACTATACCACCAGCTTTCCTGGATCTCCAGCTTGCAGATGGGAGACAATGGGACTTCTTAGCCTCCATAACAACTGTGTGAGCCAATCCTTCAAAATAAATCTCTTCCCATGTATCAAGATATATCCTACTGGCTCTGTTTCTCTAGAAAGCCTCGATACAGATACTGGTACTGAGAAAGGACGGGAGTGCTGCTGAGAATACCTAAAAATACACAAATGGCTTAGGAACTGGATAATGTGAAGAATTTTAGAGCACTTGCTAGAAAAGGCTTAGATTTCCATGAACAGAATTTTAGAGGCAATTCTGTTAAGAGCTCAGGAAGAAAAGAGGAGAGCTATAGACAAAGCTTCCATCAGAGAATAGCTAAGCGATCCCGAGCAGATAGACATATCGACACATAAAGGCCATTCTGATGAGGACTCGGATGGAAATGAAGGAGATGTAATTATGAAAGGACAACAGAGAAAAGGCGACCCTTCTTTTAAAGTGGCAAAGAAGTTGGCTTTGAATTGTGTTTGAGCTCTAGTGTTTTGTGGAAGGTACATGCTGAAACTGGATATTGAACTGAGGCGATTCCTAAACAAAATATTGAAGGAGCAGCTTAGTTCCTCCTGACTGCTTATCATAAAATGCAAGAAGAGATGACTTGAAGATGGAATTATAGTCAAAAGCAGGACTTCCAGTCAAAAGATCTGGAAAATCTCAGCCTATCCACATTGAAAAAAAAAAAAAAAAAAAAAAAAACAAAAAACCTGAGAAAGTATGTTCAGGAGAGAACACTAAGAGTATGGCCAAGCATCTGTTTGATAAGGAGATTAGTGTGGGTGTGAACCACAGACTTAATCAGCCACCCAGCAGGAAAACTACCTCCTACCAGAGGAAGGAGACAGCAAGGAGCAAAGAAAGGCTGCTGGGTTGAGATTTTACAGGATGGGACCGCAGAGCTATTTGGCTGCGAACACACTCTATACTTCAAGATAAGGGAAGGATGACCCCAAAAATTATTCAAGCTATCGGGAACGCATCCTTGATTTCAAGAAGGGGAGACCTGTTTTCGACAGGTCAGATGGCCTCTGCTCAAAGCTGTGGGGGTGGGGCCATCTGGCAACAGGATCCCTGCCTGCATAGTCCGGGAACAGGACCTCACCTCCCGCCCCAGTGAGCCTGAGAGCTTAAAACGTTTGTCTTGCTAAATTCTGTACTTGCTTGGGACCGGTCATTCCTCCTTTCCTGGTTCTCCATTTTGGAATGAGAATGTCTATCCTGTGCTGGTCCCACCAGGGTATTCTGGAAGCATATGACTTGTCTGGTTTCCCAGGTTCACAGCTGAGAGGAATTTTGCTTCAGGATGAAATGTACCTCAAGTTCACCCATTATCTGATATAGATATTTAGATTTAGAGGATATTTAGATGAGACTTTGAACTTGGAAGGTGATGCTGGAACCAGTTAAGAATTTGGGGGCTGTTGGGATGGAATGGATTCATCTTGCAAATGAGAAAGACATGAATTCTGGTGGACTGTGAGCAGAATATCACGGACTAAGCATTTGTATTCTCTCAAAACTCCAGTGTAGACGTCCTATCCCCGCTGTGATGGTGTTAGGAGGTGGGGCTTTTGGGAGGTGATCAGGGTTAAGTGAGGTCATGAGGGTGGAGTCCTTGTGATGGATGAGTACCCTTTTTAAGGGTCCTCAGAGAACCTACATCCCCCCCCCCCCCTCTGCTCTTGGCCACAGGAGGACAATAAGAAGGCTCTCAGTCTGCAACCAGGAAGAGACCCCTCACCAGAACTCAAGTGTCCTGGCACCCTGATCTCAGATTTCCAGCCTCTAGAACCAGGAGAAATAAATGTCTGCTGCTTATTAGCCACCCAGCCATTGTACTTTGTGATAATAGCCAAAACTAAGACACTGGAAAACACGCTCTGACCATGACACCTACATTGTCTGTCACGTGTCATGTCGTTCCACGTCCACAATAGGAAATGTCCAACCAGGCCAGCATGCACAAATCATAAACTTGTAAAGCACCACACTCTTCCCAGAGAATTTTCACACCTGTTATATCACCTGATTCCCATGACAACCAGAGAGCCAGAAGATTACTCCCATTTCAGAGATGAGAAAACTGGAGTCAAGAGAGGTTAAATGGCTTGACCAAGGCACCCAGGTGATAAATGACTCCAATCTATGTCTATTGACATTCAATTCTCTGCAATTTACACTACAGTATGTTGTAACTGGGGGGTCGTATTCTCACTTGAGCTTCTTACTTCAGGATGCTTTCTGTAAGGGCACCACCATAACACAGGGCTTCTCAAAATAATTCTGATAGTGCCTCACTGAAAACTTGCCCAGGCACAACTCAAAGGTGGCAAAAAATTTACATATAAGTGCTTCAAACCCTAAATAGAGCTGAGACGTTCAAGGCTCATGGTTTACATGACATACAGGGTCCCCCACAAGATCAAGATTAAAATGGTCCAGCCAACACACCCCAGTGTTTAGGGAAAAGAAACCCCCAGCTTGATGATGATCTGATGCTTGCTGTATCATACCTTCAGCAACTTCCTCCACAAAATCCAGTTTTCAGTTTCCAAAAGCAAAGACACTCCTCTCTGTGCCTAGTAAAGAACAGAGACCCTGTGTACCGCATGGAGTTCCAGAACTGAAACGAATTTATATAGCTTCAAAAGTGCTTAACTCTCAAGAAGCAGGTTGGTCCTGAAAGCATCGGGCTTACCATGTTTAGCCTTCACCTATAAAGACGGTATCTGAAAATGCACAAATCACCTTTGTATCACAGTTGGTCCAGCAGATATACTTCGGAGAAAGGGATTTATATTAAAATTGCAGAAATTCCTTTTTCTTTTATGCTGCAGGTACTCAGTGTCTCCCTGGTTTATTTTATTTATTTTTCTGTTTTGTTTTTTCCTGTTCAGTTTTAGGTCTCAGGTCAAAATTCCTCTTCAGTTTTAAATGGGATGCTTCCTGGATTCCCATGAAATGTTAATTAGCGCCTCAGGCTCCAGAGTCCATACCTAATGCTAACAACCTAACTGTCCCAGCGCAGAGCTCACAGGCAGCTCTTCTGTTCATCCAAATCTCCAAAACTCATTAATGAGATGTGGTACAGGCAGGGTGAGACAGAAGGAACAAGCACTTTCTAGGGTTTAATCAAGAGCTACCTCTTTCTGAGATCCATGCTCTAAGATTCTCATAGGGTCTGCAGAAAAGGAGTTGTAAAACCTGAAAGCCCATACAACTCCCAGAGACTTATTACCATCCTGATAGGTTCTCAGTCACATTTCTTTTCCTTTGCCACAACCACAACATGCTTGGGTCAAGTGATACAACGAATTCCTCTTTTCCTATGGATGTCCCTTTTTTTGAGCTTTCTTCTGTTCCTACTCTACTACATTATATAAATTCACTGATTGACCACTAATAACCATATGAAGCTTTTTAGTGCATTCTCACTAAATGCTAAATGTTCCACAGATATTATCCCAGTAAGCCCCTACAAGAACCCTACAAAATAGGGAGAGTTGATTCATTTTACAGTCGAGGACAACCCAGGCTTATAAAAGTTAGGAGGTCACACAGCACATATTCATTCATATTCATGTAGCACCTAGCTAGTTACTGAGATGCATGGTCTACACACTGGTGAATATAACAAACATCATCTCTATCTTACTGATGATCTAGAAAGGAAGAAAATAAATAGGCTTACAAAGATGCATTCGAAGGGGAGCAGGTTATGCACCTACCCCCAAATAGGCTGCTTTGGTACATTGATTATTTTGAGCAGCAGGCCCTTGATAAACAGCAAATGCAGGAAGTTTTCTTTGAACTCCCCTTATCTGCCTGAAGGAGCTCAGCTGTCATAAATCCCCTGCTGGACAGTTCCACCAACGAGGGAAGGTGGATTCTTATCACAGAAGAGGGAACTAGAAGTCAACAGTACATTCAGACAGACTCTGTCCTCAAAGGTCACACCTCCCAGTCTTCTATGAGCTCTCCTCTTTCCTACAAGTCATTTACTCTCTCTTATGAGCTCTACCTCCCTCCAACCCTTACCCATTAGGATGGGATCTGGGCCTGAATTCTAAGTCACCTGGTTGGGGGCGGGGAGGGAGATACTCATCTTTCCCTGGGAGTTTCCCATAGGGTCTCCATGTCAATAAATCTGTTTTTTCTTATTCATCTCTCATTTATTATGGGGGTCTCAGCCAAGAACTCAAAGGGTGGAGTGAAAATCCTTTCTCTTCCTCCACAAACTGTAAAACAGTAAGCGGTAAAGTTAAGATTCAGACCTAAAGTTCAAACCCTTACTATAGAGCTCGCTCTCAGGCCATTGCCCACAAAGTGCCATCATGTGCAATGCTCCCTACAAAGGAATTGGGGGACATTAAATAAGTAATATGTGTGTGTTTGTTTTTTTTTTGAAATATTTATTTATTCATGATAGACCTAGAGAGAGAGAGAGAGAGAGAGAGAGGCAGAGGAGGAGGGAGAAGCAAGCTCCATGCCGGAAGCCCAACGCGGGACTCGATCCCAGGACTCCAGGATCACACCCTGGGCCAAAGGCAGGCGCCAAACCGCTGAGCCACCCAGGGATCCCCAATATGTGTGTGTTTGGACCACATTTTACTACCCAATAGATTTTTTCTAGAATCCTCAAGTCCATAATTGGAAGCACATTTAAAAAACGTAAGAGAGCACTATGGGTTCAAATGGCCTCTATATCGTGTAGCTGCTGATGCCACATGATGTGACATCCCAGCCCAGTCTCCACACACATTGTCATGCCCTTGTGGCTGCACAGGGCTCTGTGTGTCTGGGTGTTTGTGTGTGGCCTGCGTGTGCAGCACTGTGGTGTGGGGGCATGCGGAAGGTGGGAGAGAAAGAATAATTTGGTATGAAAGATTGCAAATAAGTCATCCCTAGTCAGAGGCCTTTGAGGAATGACTAAGATTTACAGGTTATATATATATAAAAACTATATAAACTTATATAAACTATATAAACTTTACTTATTTTAGAGAGAGAGAGTGGGAGCAGAGGGAGGGGCAGAGAGAGGAGGAGGAGGAGGGGAGAGAGAGAGAGAGAGGGAGAGAAAGAGAGAGAGAGAGAGAGAGAGAGAGAGAAGCAGACTCCCCACTCAGCACAGAATCTGGTAAAGGGCTCTATCTAAGGACCCTGAGATCATGACCTGAGCCAAAACCAAGAGTCAGATGCTTAACCGACTGAGTTACCCATGTGCCCCTAAGATTTGCAGGTTTTAAACTAACTTCAGAGAACAGCACTGTGTAATAGCTTTCTGAAATTCAAATGTGATGTAAACAACATAATTACAAGAACAGTGGCTAGAAAAAAAGGAGAGAGACTCACTCTACTCGTGATGCTCAAAGTACACTCAGTGTGCCTGGATGTGTTGTGTCAACTTTGCTTTCAAAGGCACACTGAGAAGGCAGGGCCTGTCTGGAGGGAGTGGCTCTGCTGATGAAGGAGCTGAAATTCATGACAGGTGAAAAATGAACAATGTCCAGATTGCAGAAGGGCATATATGGGAGGGACTTAAGAGCTGCCTGAAAATATTATATGGACTCAAAAGGAATCAGATTTAATCCGTTCAAGTGTACGATCCAGAGTTAGGACCCATGCACAGAACAGTTCAGCACATATTCACTAGGCACTCATCAGGTGATGGTCATGAGGATTATAACTTACAAATCATTAAGTACAAATATGAATAAAGCATGACGGGCCCTGCTCCTTGGGACCTTACTTACATTAGGAGAGGCAGACATAAAACATAACTGGCATTTTGGTATCATTTCAATATCATACAGGTTGACATAGATGAGGTTATGATACATGCGGCAAGGAAGGGTACTGCAGCTGACTGGGGGAGAGGGGAAGATGGTATGAAGGTGTTAGTACAGTGCCTGGCACACAGGGAACACAGGGCAAATATGTGTTCAGTGAATGAATAAAAATAAATGTGCTTAGGAGGATGGTTGGCAGTGGCAGGAGGCTAGAGCGGAAGGCCAACTGGGGGTGCCTGGGGGCCTATGACTAGAGTTTGTTTAACTAAAGGTTAAAAGGGCCTCCCCTAAGCAAAAGATTTTAGGGTGCAAAGGGTAGGGGTGGGGTGGGGGGAAGATGTGAGATCTACTTAATGGGTGAGGCACTGACCAAGGTGGCCAGGAGATAAGATAGTGGTTTCACAAGAAATCATGGCAAATTCAATATCATGAAGATTTTCTCCTATTTTCATCTAAGAATTTTATGGTTTTGTCCTTAAGTTTAGGTCTTTGGTCTACTGTGTGTTAATTTTTGTATATGATGTGAGGAAGGGGTCCAACTTTTTTTCTACACACATGGGAATTCAGTTTGTTCTGCATCATTTTTTTTTTAACAGAATTGTCCATTTCCCCATTGAATGGTCTTGGCACCCCTCTCAAAAATCAATTGGCCATATATGTGAGTTTTATTTCTGGCTCTCTATTCTACTGCTTGTTATATGGCTGCCCTTATGCCGGTAACACAGCAAATACGTTTTACACATTACATTTAATCCTTATAATATTCTTTTGAAGTAGAGATTCTTATTTTTATTTTATAATTGAGGAAACAACCTCAGAAAAATTAATTCCCCAAAGGAATCACACAGCTAGTAACTGGGAGACTAAAGATTTAAACCCATCCAACTCCAAATACTGGAAAGAAAGTCAGTTCCTAGAAAGACATTTCTCTCTGGGGAATTGAACCCAAACAGTTAAAAGCACTGAAAGAAAATAAACTTACAACTCCATGGAGTTAGAAATCATTTTTTAAAAAAAGACAGTGGCTGTATGACATGGTATCTTCTAGGTCCTCCTGAACTCTTAACGTTCCCTAATGGCATTCTTTCATTTCATAAAAATTTGCCAAGAGCATCCTGTGTTCCCAGCACCATGCTAGGCCCTGGGAACATGTCGAGGAATGAAGGAGACTCTGTCCCTTCCCTTGTCTTATACCCTGGGACGGTAGAGTTTAGAACAAAAGCAGGAAGGGAATAAGGCTTCCCAGCAAAGCAATAAAGGTGACAACAGTTTGTTAACTATGTTGAAGAAGAGAAAACCCATCAAACACTGGGAATCTCATCTGCATTAAGCATCGCTGACCCACATGGGAAGAAAAACAGCAGGAGGTGGCAGGAGCAAAGGACAGGAGAAGCCTTGTATTCATAAGCTTCTAACTTTCTGAAGAATAGAACACTAATTAATTCAGAAAATATTTTTTAATCTTCAGTTTTTATATGATGGGTCGCTGTAGAGGAAAGGAGAAAGGCAATAGAGAAAGCACAGACCAAAACCATAAAGAAATCAAGAAAATTAAATCAAACACACAGGGAGCCCTGGTGGCACAGTCCATGAAGTGTTTGACTCTTGACTTTGGCTCTGATCATGAGCTCAGGTTGTGGGATCGAGCCTCACATTGGGCTCCACACTGGGTGGGGAGTCTGCTTAAGGCTCACTCTCGTTCTTTCTCTCTTTCCCTCTCTCCTACCCTATCCTCCCCCAACTTGCACCCTCTCTCTCTAATGAGTAAATAAAAATAAAAGAGACACATTAATGTGAAACACAGAGAAAAAACAAAAACAAAAAAAGCAGAGGGGAAGACACAGCCACACTAAAGGCCAGGACAAACGACCAGGACACAGTGACCCATCAAAACAGGGAGTGTGAGAGCCTGAAGGAGAGACAGCACGGAACGTGCAAAAATCCTGAAAAAAATCCCATCTGCCTTGGGAGGCAGGGTACTAGGTGGGGAACACTGCAGAACTATATCATGAAAAGTCTTATAAATAAGCAAAGGCGAACTATTGGGCTGTCTTCTATGGGAAAGGGTAAGTCACCAAAGGCCTTACTATATAAGGCAGTGACACTAGGACATAAGCATTTTCAGCGTCCTTGAGGAAGACAAACTGGGGGTCTGGACAAAGGTGGTGGGATCAGGTGGGAGGATACAGCAGTGGCCAGGGCTGTAAGTAGTCTCCAAAGATGGCTGTCCTTGGTACATCCTTGTACCATATAGACACATTGCTCCTCAAGTCAAGAAAGTGAACCTAAACTCCTCCCCTTGAATCTGGGTTGGCCTTCTGACTCTCTAACTGAGAGAATGTCACAGACATGGCATTCTGGGATTTCTGAAGCTAGGTCCTAAACAGTCTTGTGGCTTCTGCCTGGGTCTCATGGAATGTTCACTCCCTGAACGCTTCCTGAGGGGATCCAGTCATCATGTTGTAAGAAGCTCCAGTCACATGTAGGGACTCCTCTGAAGGCGGCAGAGACAGCTGGCCTAGCTGAATGCTTACGAAGGCCCGAATCAAGCCCCAGCTGTGGGAGTGAGCCATCTCAGATGACTCCAGCTCCAGCCACCTCTGGACAGTGAGCGTATGGCCCTTGATTGAGAGCTCCCCAGCTGAGCCCAGTCAGCTCATGGTTCTGTGAGACTATCAAGTCATTGTTTCCAATGACTCCATCACAAGTTATGGAGCAGTTGATTATGCCACAACAAGTAACCAGAACACCAGTTAAGAGATAAATAGATGGTAGTTAAAAAATAATTAGAGTAGCTCTATCTGTTAGGGCTTTCCAGAGAAACAGAATCACCAGTCTGTCTATCCATGTATCTACCTGCCTACCTACATATGTATCTATCTAACTAAAGAAGTTTATTTTAAGGAATTGGCCCACCTATCTATTTAAAGAAGTTTATTTTAGGAAATTGGCCCACAAAATTGCTGGAGCTGGCAAGTGTATAATCTGTAGGGAAGGACCCAGGCTGGTAATTCAGGGTAGAGTGGCTACTAGAGTTTTGAAGTAGAATCTCTTCTTTTCTGGGAAACCTGTTTTCTGCTCTTCAGGTTATCAACTGATGGAACAAGGCCTGCCCACATGATTGAGGGTAATCTCCTTTACTTGAAGTCAACTGACGGTAGATGTTAAGCATACCTACGAAGTACCCTTGCAGCAACACCTAGACTAGCATTTGATTCAATGGTTGGATGCTGAAACCATTTATGGCCATATGTGTCCACTTAGGCAAGTGGACCCACATAAAGAACCAGACCAGGGTGGTGATGCAGAACAGAGGAAAGCAGATCAGCCTAAAACATGCTTCAGATGTGAGACTGCTCCAGTTTGGTGATTGATTGGAAGAGAGGACTAAAGGACAGGACATCAAGAGGAATACACAGGTTTCTGACCCTGGGAGAGTGGTGGTGCTTTCCCTGCCAGGGGTCCAGGGGCCAGCACCAGCCTTTCTATAATAAAGTGGCGACCTTTTATTATTTTCATTCATCCTGAGGCTCATTCAGGGAAGATGGGGTCACATTGCAGCAGGAGAACTGGTAGAAGGAATCTAGAAGTCAGCTGGTGAGAAAGCAGGTTTGTGAGGTCTGTGAAAACAGGAGAGCTGTTCGAGCAGCTGGCTGGCTTCTGATGTCCTTCTGAAGGAGGGCAAAGCTGTGACTTGACTGACCTTTCAAGGCCCCTGCTAGTCTTCTCATCACATGACTGGCCCCTGCCTTTTTTAAATTATCAGGTTTAAAGTCAATTGTGAATTACATAAGCGTGGAAAACACAGGTTCTAAAAATACAAAATCAACTGTTAAGATGAATGTTAAGAATTCTGAATATATTTTATTTTGCAGACCAAAAAAAAAAAAAAAAAAATCCAGGTCATTGCCTTTATGGTTCCATGCATGAGGAGAATGTAAAGAAGTCATTTATACCAAACCTTTGTTGACTTCTACTTGGTCAGATATTTTAAAAGGGAGAAAAAGGGAAGGTAAGAAACCTTTTTTTTTTCTTTTTCCGATACTGTCTGGCAACATATGTAAGAGCCTGAATTAATACCCAGCCCTGTGAAAACCAAGTTTTATCATCATAATGAGAATCAGCCTTATGTGTAAACGTGCTGACATGCTATCTATGAAGCACTTCCTAAGGGAAGTGCTCTCAGTATGTTTTGTTTACACCACTTTCTTTCCTATAAGGTCTCATCCTTTCTTAGTCTTGAATTTCCAAAGCCAAATCCTCATTGTGTGATTCAATGAAAAAGCAATGCACATGTATCACAAAGGGCTCCTTCTGGGCTAAGGATCGGAGTCTCTGTCCTGCACAGGTGGAAGGAGAGCTAAGAGGCCGGCTCAGCTCCCAGTCCTATAATGACTCTGATTCAGATGCACAAATGGGCCCTAAGTGCTCCTGGAAAGCCATGGAAGGCCAACCCACATCTCAGGCGCCCTTCCAGGACGGCACTTACGGCTCACTGTGGAATCCATTATCTTCTGCCTTTTTGGCTTCAGCCCCAAAACCCAGCTTCTGTTTCTGCCTGGTCTGGGGAACTGTACACTTATTCTCTTGCTTTTGGAGGGGCTTTTCTCCATATCCTGACTTTTCATCTCTGCCCTCAGGCTTCACCCAACAGATAAGAATCATCCAGTCCCACCCTGAGCTTGTCACCCATACCCATTGTCAATGGTGGTGGGGAGGAGGGAGGAGATAATCTGGAGGAAGGGGAGAACCTGTAACTCTGCTCTGCCTATCATCAGGCTGACTAATTCTCAGGCAACTCCGAGTCATTCCTGGTTAGACATCAGAGATGTTACCACGTTACCAAAGAGAGGGAGACTATTCATACAAAAGCAAGTCCTTTTCCGCTGCAAATAATGCACAGGGAGTTTATAACCTAGAAAGCTGAAGCTTAATATTTTCTGCTCTGTGTGACCTATTTTCCATCATGAAAAGATCAAAGAAAGTTCAAATAGAATAAACTAAATAGGAAATGCTGGTCCTTATCAAACACATGGGATAATCCACACGAAATGCATCACAAGAGCAAAACTGAGGCTTAAAAATGTTTACATGTCTCCCTAGGCAGAGGACTGGAACTGAAAGTATTCCAGCTTTACCACTACTCATTGGATTTGTTAGGTGTCTTACAAATGGCAAGAGTTTACAAGAGTTTAAGCTATTTTTAGTAGAATAGTAATTACAAGCTAGAAAGATATTAAACTGAAAGTAATAATAGCTATCAAGTATTGAGACTTTACCATATAACAGACTGTATTTTGCATATTGAATATTCATAAAAACTCACAGAGGAAGGTATTTTCTCCATTTGATAAAGAGACCGGCTGGGAGGAGTGGCTTAAGCTAAAAGTGATAGTGATGATGCCACAAATAACAAACTGCTCTAATGCTTCCTGTCAAAGGTGCCTTGAAGATACTCTAGTGGGAACTCAGCCATTCACGGGGGAGACCAAATTTAAAATAAAATGAAAGGCCCTGCGGAACAAACAGGAAAGGTCAATAATAAGATTCATGGAGCCAACCTGAAGCTGAGCGGGTGCTTCTGAGCTCAGGAACTGGACTACGCTTTCCAACCCCTAGTTCCTGTACTGAGCCTTGACCCATGTTTAGAACCATTGAGAAAGATTCTAGGATCCTCCTGATGAAAATATTTTCTGATCATTATTGTGCACTTTAGAAAATACACGGGTGATGGATTTGCCAGGTCTATGAAGTAATCACACCACACAGACCATGGAAATTCATACTTGTGATCAGTATTACAAAGGAGAATGCATTATAGGGCAGACAGCAGCAATGACCTGATCAGGCTGTTGAGGGAAGGTCTTCTTGAAGAAGGGATAATTGGTTGGGGATCTAAAAGATTAGTACACATGAACTAGAGGAAGGAGACAGGCAGGGGGGATGGCTGGAAAGACTGTGGATGAAGGTACATGTGAGGCAGTAAAAGACGAACCAAGATGGAACAGAAAAGGTCACAAGGGATGTGTGGTGTGCAGTGAGGGTGAAAGAGTGCATAGTGGCCCAGCAACACAGGGCTTGGTAGGAGCAGTGGTGAGAGTGGCAAAAGCAAGTTGTGACCACAGATCATAGCCCGATTCAAAAAAAAAGTCCATGGGGATCCCTGGGTGGCGCAGCGGTTTAGCGCCTGCCTTTGGCCCAGGGCGCGATCCTGGAGACCCGGGATCGAATCCCACATCGGGCTCCCGGTGCATGGAGCCTGCTCCTCCCTCTGCCTGTGTCTCTGCCTCTCTCTCTCTCCCTGTGACTATCATAAATAAATAAAAATTAAAAAAAAAGTAAGACAAGAAAAAATCCATCTGGCTCTTGTGTCAAGAGGGGGGGGGGGTGGCGCGGTGAAGGACACCAGCATGGTGCATGATGGACAGGGTGCAGGTCCCTGCAGCGGTCCACAGGGGAGGGAACGATGAGGCCAACGGTGTACGCCCAGCCATAGTCAGTGCTAGGGCTCCTGCCGTGTGCCAGCAGGGACTATGTGCTCTCAAAAGAGATTCCCAAAATCCAATCAGGACTTGAGGGTGGATTGGTAGGGGGATAAGGAGGAAGGAGTTGAGAGAACAAATGGAATGGCACAGAAATTAAGTAGGAAGACCTTCCAAGGAATAAGGAATGGTCTAGACTGTCAGAATATTGGTAAGAAGTGAGAGGTCAAGCAAAATGAGAATGGAAAATGCTTTCTGGCTTTAGTAGTGTGGGGTCACTACTGGCCACAGGGGAAACAGCGTTGTTAAAGATGTGGGTGGGAGACCGAGGGAGTACAGACCATGCTTTCCAGGGTTTGGAGGAGAAAGTTTTTGTGTAAGAAGGGAAATGAAAACAAAATCGGGATGACCCGCTAAAATACTGTGATTTTAGAATCAATTGGCTCACAATGAACGTACATTTCAAACTAAAAGAATCATTTAAAATACAATGATCTAAGAATTCCAGTGACTTACATGGCTTCCAAAAGCATTAAAACATTCCATTTCGGCCACAGCAGATAAGAAGAATTAGGAGCTTCAGACAGGACTTCTTTTTAGCAACATGTCTACATGTGAATTAAAATAGAGCTATCCAGAGATTGAACTAGCTGCCCGGAGCACTGGGAGAAATTCCAGAAGCCCAGAGGGTATGTGCTATTAGTCCATGTGAATATTCAGCTGGTGTCACACTGAAAGGTATGAGAGTTACCCCTGGTTCAAATTGACACTAATCACATGGGCGAGTTTTGTCTTCAAATCCCTGGCTCTCTTACAAAATGAGAAAGGTGCAATGGACTATGCATTTGGAATTAGAAAATCAGATATTGGTGGTTGTCCTTGATGAACCCAGTTATACAAAGAATAGAAGGCATGGGGTTCAGAAAAGCCCGCCCATTCATCATTCACAGCTTAACATGAATTAATACTTGACGTTTCAGTGGAGATCTTGCACAGAGAAACTGGAGTTTTGAGGAAGGACAAGGGAGAAACGATTTGGGAACACGGAAACTTAATGCTGCACAGTGTGTCTGAACCCCTGAGGCATTGCACTGAGATGAGAGAAGCAAAGAAGCTTTACAGGCTATCAGAAAACGGAGGTGGGGGCGGGGGAAGCCCAGGTACCTGACACAGAGCGGAGGCTCAATACATTTTGAAATATACATGAAATGTAAAAGGAATGAACGCTTCACATACTTTGCCATTTTGCTGAAGGTTCATCCTAGCTGTACCTCAACCCTCTCAAAGTGCTGCTGCATAACCTGGCAGCCACAGAAAAATCTGATAGGATATGTGATCCAGTGTTCAATATGGGATCAATACGAGTCTCAGGCTAAAGAAGAGAATAAAGAAAGAGGAAATTCAATCAGCAGCTGAGATGACTGAGTTTTTCTCTTATTAGCTAATGTGGGCACTGATTTTTTTTTCCAAGCTTATGAAAGATCATCCCGTGTATTAGAGTAGAATATAGGAACTAGACCAAGGTAACATAAAATATAAAAGAATATGATTATCAAAGCAGAAGACACGAAGATGACTGCAACTGAGAAGTAAAGGAGTGCTGTTGAACACTGGAGAAATATCTCCACGCTGGCACATTCATTACCCCAGTGTTTAAACAATGTAAGGAACCAACAAAGACAGTGTAAACAGTACAATAAGGAACAGAGGGCTTGAAAGGCAGGGCAGCCTAAAAGGATGCTTATCTGACCTGGGTTCATAAAGCAATACAGTTACTATCGAGTACAACTTGAAAGATAAGTTTTGAAGTAAAATTTGGAAGATCAGTGAATCTCATGTGGCTTTGGTGCATTTTTTACGGCAAAGTTTATATTCTGAAAACTAACACAGGAATGACTCTCTAAATGTACAAGAGCCCGTTTCTATTATTAAATACGGCAGACGTAATGACACGGTGTGGTTTTTGTTGCTTCTCTAAATGCACAGGCATGCTGTATGGCATGACAAATAGAAGATGATATGACAGGATATTAACGGTGAAAAATGTTCCCGATGCAGAGGAAACGAGGAAAAGAAGCTTTTTCAATCTGACAACTGACCCAAAACACCTATCATAAAGTGCACACATCTTCTTAAATTAAAAAAAAATAAAATATGTATTGCTTTGAGCTGTCATCACAGTCATCCCATATGAATCATAAACAGTACGCATTTAAGGGATATGAGGAGGAGGGGAACAGTGGCTCAGAAAACTGAACATGGTTTTGTATAATCAAAAGAACCCCCTCATAGAGAAGCCTCCTGCTTCTCTCTGAGAAATCTGTGCTACAAAACAAAATGCCTGCGATATAATAATGTTCAGTAAATGAAAAAAAAATAAATGAAAAAAAGTGAAAGCTCGTGACATACTAAAATCAAACCATAAGCACTGCTTTTTGGGGAAATATTTCAGAAATTAGCTGGAAGCTTTGTTGGTTAAACTGAATCTGGTTACTCAGTGCTATGATTTCTGAAAAACATCTGTTAACTTAATCTGAAGAATCTATATCCTTCCACAAAACTAAATCATTAAAGGGCACTGTTTCAGTCATGTAATTGTCATGTAGTAAGAAAATATTAACCTATGTGATATAAGACCTGTAAGTTCATTTTGTTCATTGTTCCATTTTTTGAGGGACTCGAATAAAAATGAAAGCAACACACTGGCTGATGTTATAGAAAACTCAACAAATCTACTGCTATAACGTTGGAGCCTCCCACACAAGAAAAACAAAGAAAATAACTTTCAAGAAATTTTAATCTAATCAAACCGGAGGGGATAATTCCTAATTTAATAAAATTGCTACCATGCGATAGTTATCTGTAACAAAGTAATCAGACACAAAATACCTGTTTACAAGTAATTTGAAAAGCATCTCATTTGCATGACTCTTAAAATAAATGTGTACGTTTACATAATAGCACTGCTCTCTGCCACTAAATTTTCAGTAAATATGTGACTGGTAATATTCAGTCATTTTGGTTTCAGACTCACATCCATGAAACCCAGGGACGTTTAAAGAAATCAAAGGGTTTTTGAGGATCAAAAAAAAAAAATCGAAAACAAAATAAGAGCAAATAATAGCATGAGCATTTATGCAAGGGAAAAAAAGGAGAGTAAAATGAAAATTCAGCACTGTTGTTTTGTGTACCTATTAGTTTTCCATAATTGATTACACAAATGAATACAGTTCTTTTAAGTAAGAAGACAGTTCATGAAAGCTAATGCAGTAATTACCAGGCCAGTTCCTAGGGAATCTAAGACTACTTATTGAAGCTCAAAGATCTTCTGCTGAGATAAAATTTGCCTACAAAAAGTTTGCAGAGCTTCACAAAGGGGTTTTCAAGGGTGACATAAAGAAGTAGAGAAAGAGGAACAGGGAGCATTTCATATCATGCTTAATTTAAATTTAAGCATCTTGGTATGACTCTCAAATATGTGAGCATCATGCTGAAGCAAATGATTATCTATCAATTTCTAAAAATGCGAGGGAGAGAATGTGAAGAGCAGTAATTCCTCAAACTGAAATCCAGGTTCGATTTTCCACAAATGTATTATATGTGTATTGGTCTGTGCTTGGGGGAAAAACTATAAGAGGAGAATCGATTTTAAAAGCAGAAGGCAGACAGCTCAACATTCTTAACTTTGTACAGCTATATGGAAATGAAATGAGATGCCAGGAGAAAAAGAGAAGGTAGGGCATCTTCACCTCTTGCTTATGAAATCCCTCTTTAGGTTCACTAGGATCTCACAGAAATGTCAATTCATAATCGCAACTGAGAAAGTCCAGATGACGGGAGAGGACACTTGTGTGCTAGGGCCACACCTAAGCTAATGGTAATCACACTTACAGGGAAGATGAAACGAGCAACAAAATCCCAAAGCAAATAGAGCCGTGGTTCTGGATGTGTTCTTAGAAATATTTTAGTCGGGTCACCTGGGTGGCTCAGTGGTTGAGCATCTATCTACCTTTGGCTCAGGTCATGACCCAGGGTCCTGGGATCAAGTCCCGCATTGGCTCCCTACAGGGAGCCTGCATCTCCCTCTGCCTGTGTCTCTGCCTCTGTGTGTGTGTGTGTGTGTGTGTGTCTCATGAATAAATAAATAAAATCTTAGAAAAAAAGTTTTAGTCCATTCAGGGGGTCCTAGACTCCATGAAAAGCAGACGAAAGTCAGGGATCTTTTCCCCAGAACATGGAAAAAATTTCAGATACAGTTTCAAGAACTTATGGAACCAATGACATGGACTGCAGATATTTTTCTAAGAAAGGCAGAGAAACCAGGGACTGAAATCCCAGGCTCCAAGTTCTTAGACTCCACATGAAGTGCTGAATGAGTAAAGACATAAAAAAAAAAAAAAAACAGTAAAAAGAGGACAAAAACTGATAAGTGGGGGGTGGAGGGAATGCTGAGAAAATAGGCTTTTTAGAGAGCCACAAATTTTTCTTAAGTTTTTAAACCACTATAGTTAACATACAATGTTATATTCATTTTGGGTGGAAAAGGTACTGATTTAATAATTCTATACATTATTTAGTGCTCCTCATGATAAATTTACTCCTTAATCTCCATCACCTATTTCACCCCCCGCCCACCTCCCCTCTGGTAATCATCCGTTTGTTCTCTATAGTTAAGAGTTTGTGTAGGGGGTTGTCTTTTTTCCCCTTTGTTTCATTTCTTAAATTCCACATGTAAGTGAAATTATATGATATTTGTCTTTCTCTGACTTATTTCACTCAGCATTACATCTTCTATCTCCATCCATGTTGCTGCAAATGGCAAGATTTCATTATTATTTCATTATTCTTTGTAGATGAATAATATTCATCTTATTCTTATTCATTATTATTTCATTATTCTTTGTAGATGAATAATATTCCACTGTATTACATATATATATAATATATATATATAATATATATATTGATTAAGAAGTGATATATATATATATCACTTCTTAATCAATTCAGTTGATGGAGACTTGGCTTCCATAATTTGGCTATTATAAATGCTGCTGCAATAAACAGGGTTGTATATATCCTTTCGAATTAGTGTTTTCATATTCTTTACTGTGATTACTGGATAGTAGTTCTATTTTTAATTTTTTAAAAGATTTTATTTATTTATGAGAGACACACAGAGAGAAAGAGAGGCAGAGACACAGGCAGAGGGAGAAGCAGGCTCCATACGGGGAGCCTGACATGGGACTCCATTCCGGGACTCCAGGATCACACCCTGGGCCGAAGGCATGCACTAAACTGCTGAGTCACCCAGGGATCCCCTGTTTTTAACTTTTTGAGGAACTTCCTTACTACATTCCACAGTGGCTATACCAGTTTGGATTCCCACCAACAGTGCAAGAGGATTCCTTTTTCTCTACATCCTCTTGTGGTTTTGATTTTAGCCATTCTGACAGGTGTGAGGTGATATCTCTGTAGTTTTGATTTGCATTTCCCTCAGGATGAGTGATGTTGAGCATCTTTTCATGTGTCTGTTGGCCATCTGGATCTCTCCTTTGAAGAAATATCTATCCATGTGTTCTGCCCATTTTTAAATTAGATTATTCATTTTGGGGGTGTTGAATTGTATCAATTCTTTATATATTTTGGATACTAACCCTTTATTGAATATGTCATTTGTAAATATCTTCTCCCATTCCATAGGTTGCCTTTTAGTTTTGTTGATTATTTAAAGATTTTATTTATTTATGAGAGAGAGAGAGAGAGAGAGAGAGGCAGAGACACAGGCAGAGGGAGAAGCAGGATCCATGCCGGGAGCCTGACGTGGGACTCGATCCCCGGTCTCCAGGATCACGCCCTGGGCTGAAGGCATGTACTAAACCGCTGAGCCACCCAGGGATCCCCTATTTTTAACTTTTTGAGGAATGTTAGGTAGAATTCACCTGTGAAGCCATCTGGTACTGGACTTTTATTGGAAGTTTTTTGATTACTGATTCAATTTCATTGCTGGTAATTGGTCTATTCAAATTTTCTATTTCTTCTGATTCCGTTTTGGGAGGTTATGTTTCTAGATTTATCCAATTCTTCTAGGTTGTCCAATTTGTTGGCATATAATTTTTCAGAATATTCTATTAAAATTCTTTGTACTTCTGTGGTGTGGTTGTTATTTCTCCTCTTTCATTTCTGATTTTGTTTATTTCAGTCCTCTTTCCTTTTTTGTTTGTCCTAAGTCTGGCTAAAAGTTTATCAATTTTGTTGATCTTTTCAAAGAACAAGCTCCTGGTTTTATCGATCTGTTCTATTGTGGGTTTTTCGGCTTTTTGTTGTTGTTGTTTGTTTGTTTCTACTTCATTTATTTCTTCTCTAATTTTATTATTCCATTCCTTCTATGCTTTTGGGTTTTGTCTGTTGTTTCTTTTCTAGTTGCTGTAGTATACAGTTCAGTTGTTTGAGATTTCTCTTGCTTCTTAAAGTATTATTGTATTACTATCAATTACTTACTCAATGTTTGTTACTAACTGCTTTTAGCATTTGGGTGCTTCCCCCAATGTCCATCAACAGATGAATGGATAAAGAAGATATAGTGTGTATGAGTGTATATATGTGTATGTATATGGCATACATACCATGGATATATATACCATATCTATACACAATGGAATAGTACTCAGTCATCAAAAAATGAAATCTTGCCATTTGCAATGATGTGGATCGAACTAGAGAGTATTATGCTAAGCAAAGTAAGTCAACCAGAGAAAGATAATTATCCTATGATCTCACTCATATGTGGAACTTAAGAAACAAAACAGAGGATCATAGGGGAAGCAAGGGAAAAAATAAAACAAAATGGAATCAGAGAGGGAGACAAACCATAAGAGACTCTTGATCATAAAAAACAAACTGTGAGATGCTGAGGGGGAGGGGCAAGGGAGATGGGATAACTGGGTGATGGACATTAAGGAGGGCATGTGATATAATGAGCAGTGGTATTACATAAGACTGATGAATCACTGAATCACTCTACCTCTGAAACTAAAAATACACTCTATGTTAATTAATTGAAAAATATATAAATTGAAAAAAAGGAAAAAAATTAATTAATTTTAATTAATAATTAATTGAAAAATATATAAATTGAAAAAAAGGAAAAAAAAACTACTACATTTGGTAACTATGTAGCAAGACCTCTGAGGAGCTACAAAGGAGGAGTCACCAGAGAACTAAGGGAAAAATCAGAGAAAAGAAAGAGAGGGGAAGAGACTGCTCTGAGTCAGAGGGTTGGTCAACAGTGTCAAATGCTCTTCAAGGGCTAAAGGATATTGAAAACTTTTTTTTTTTAAATAAAAGCTATTTGGGTAATCCCATGTTGGGTACATACATATTTACAACTGTTAAATCTTCTTGTTGGATTGTCCCCTTAATGGTTATATAGTGTCCTTCTTCATCTCTTGTTACCGTCTTTGTTTTAAAATTATTTTATCCCATTTAAGTATTGCTACCCCAACTTTCTTTTCAAATCCCTTTGCATGATAAATGCTTCCTCATCCCTTCACTTTCAATCTGCAGGTGTCTTTAGGTCTGAAATGAATCCCTTGCAGGCAGCATGTAGATGGGTCTTATTTTTCTATCTATCTCATTACCCTATGCCTTTTGATTGGAGTGTTTAGTCCATTTACATTCAAAGTAATTATTGAGAGGTATGTATCTATTGCCGTTTTTGTTACTTGTTTTATGGTTGGCTTTCTTTAGTGATATACTTGGATTCATTTCTCTTTATTTTTTGCATATTTATTACTCATTTTTGATTTCTGGTTACCATTCGGCTTGCATATAACATGTTCTGCATAGAGCAGTCTGCATGAAGTTGATGGTCACTTAATGTTTGAAGCCATCCCTTACTCCTCTCTCCCCACACTTTATTAGGTATGTAGTGTCATACTCTACATCCTTTTATTGTGTGAGTCCCTTGACCGATTTTTATGACTATAGTTCTTTTTACTGCTTTTACACTTCTTACTTTCCTGACTCTTGCTTGTGGTCTTTCCTTTCCACTCCAAAAGTTCCCTCTTTAATATTTCTTGTGGGGCCGCTGTCGTGGTCATGAATTCCTTGAACTTTTGTTTGTCTGGGAAACTCCTTATCTCTCCATCTATTCTGAATGATAGCTTTGCTGGATAGAATATTCTTGGCTGCAGATTTTTCCCTGTCAGCACTTTGAATACATCAGGCTACTCCCATCCACATGGGGCCACACTTCTGTCATAAGCCAGCTTTATGCTACAATCACCCTTCCTCTTCAGGGGACTACAATATCTCTCAACACTTACATTAAGGAAACGTCTTCTGCATCTGTCTTCTCAAACACAGCCTGCCCAACTTCCCTCTGAGGTCTGTCTGCTTTTCACTAGCACCTCTATTATCCTTAACCAAACGACTGAAAAATCTCACATTTGTCCTCAATTCTCTTTATCTTCTTCCAGTTGAAACCTATGAATCAATAAGCAACCAAGTCCTGCCAATTCTTCTGTCATGTCTACTGCACCCCTTTATTGGGCTCCCTCTTGGTGATGGGCACTGGAGATACAAAGATAAATAGAAGATGTCATTCTGCCAAAGAGCTATCAAGTGTCCCTTCCTTGATATTTTTAGAGCTACCACTGATGTTCTAGATGTTCATCATTCTACAGTACAGCCAGCCCCTGGCTGCTCTGGCTTTCTTCCTTTTTCTTCTTCTTCTTTTTTTTTAAAAGATTTTATTTATCTATTTATGAGAGACAGAGACAGAGAGAGAGAGGCAGGGACATAGGCAGAGGGAGAAGCAGGCTCCCCATGGGGAGCCCAGTGCAGGACTCGATCCCAGGACCCTAGGATCATGCCCTGAGCCAAAGCCAAAGTGGATGTTCATCCACTGAGCCACTCAGGCGACCCCTGCTCTGACTTCTTCAGTCTATTCACTCCTTCCTAAAAGTCCAATTCACATAGCATTTTTCTAACCAGACACATTCCCTAAAGTAATAAATTCATTATGTAATACCCTTGGTATCTCCATGGGGTTCCAGTGTCTACAGGAAATCTGTGGGCTCTACTCAGATCATCAGAGCTCTGTGTGTCCTGGGCTCACCCCTATCTACCTGCAAGTCTTCTCTTTATCCCAAGCACGTGCTCCAGTGAAGCTGGTCCTGAAAGTACCTGATGTTTACTCCTGACTCCATCACCTCTCCCTTTCTACTCATCCTCTGAGTCACAGTTCAAGTCCTATCTATCTCCTTCCATAAAATGAAATTTTATATCCCACATGGACTGTGTAGTGATATACCATGGTATTTGTATAAATCACTCATTTTGACATGAAATTATATACGTATTTATAGATTTCTTTTTTGTCTTTCCAAACTGACTACAATTTCTTTGAGATTGGTAAGAAAACCTTATGTTTTTTTCTTGTGTACCTTCAGGTGTTTATTGATTTGAAATATATTTATTCAGGTCCTACCTTTGTATCCTGCACTATACCAGGCTGAGGGGGTCCATTGTTCTTTAACATAGTAAAAACCCTAAACAGATATTTGTTGATAAACAAAATTCATGCCCCCCGCTAGCAAGTGGCATATATATTTCAGAAAAGTAACTCTTAAAAACTGTCTTATTTTTAAAATCATGTGGCCAAAGAAGTTTCATAATTTCCCAATAGCCCCTTGGTGTCAACTGCTAGGTAGAAGCGGATTTAGAATATACTCACTTGCCTCATATTTGACAGAATTTAATGCACCTTCTGTAATTCCTGTTAAAAGGATACTATCACCTTTTAAAGGGTTACATTTCGCTTTTCTCCAATATAAAATGTTCACATAAAGAAAATGGAGACTTTGCCAATTTAATAAAAGGAGATGTTCCTATACTACCAGTTTTATAAATAAGCCAGCCCCAGATTTAGCCAGCTGTATTAGTAAAAATTTAGGAAAGTGGACAGTTTAATTACTATTTAATTGTACAGACTTCTGTTGAGGGTGTACATAATTTAGTTTACAAATATGCCCATAAAAAGAACATTACAATACAATAAATATTCAAGTGAATAAATAAATGTCACCATGACTATTCTCTTCCATGACAACAAACAATCAGTGTTATAGTTCCAGATGTTTACTTAAACTGGCCCTGGAGGGATAGATAGGCCATGGGTAATCATCATGGTTACTGATGTACTTTTTATACTGAGATGGTACTAAGGAGAAAATGGCCATTCTGTCTGCATATCATCAATCTCTATGGCTTCTATGCAGCATAATTTGCAGCAGTGACTCTCAAGCAGCTTTGGATTTGAAGAGACTCCTGATTTTTATCAAAAGAAAAAAGAAAGGAAAAAAAAGAAAAACTTTAAAGAGAATACATATATTTTTTAATTGAACCAGACATTGTCTGAAAATCTGCAGAGATCACTGCAGACTGAGAATAAGGTTACCTTCTTCAAGAGAGGATTTGCTTTTGCTTCTCTCAGACATCTGGGCTTAGGGTAGATCTGAATCCAACTGAGGATGGAAATGATTCAGATCTGGGCTTCACTCATTTAGAAAACTGATCTTTTCTATGGATATCTGGAAGCTCTGCTCTGCTTCTCTGCCTGTCAGCATTTAGCAAGTTTTTTTTTAGAAAAAGCAGCCTCAAATGCAGGGCTCACCTCCCTTGGCTTCCTTCTTCTGGATTTTAGTCCTAAAAATTCTCCCCGCCTTGGTAGCTTGCCAGTGCCCTCAAACAGTGTGCTTTGTTTAGTAAACTTTGCTTATTTAGTACACTTTATTTATTTGCAAGAGGTCTGAACTAAGGCAATTTCACAGTTGGAAAAGCTCCTTTACCCCTACTTTGGTGATTTGTGTCACTACTCACTAGTCTTTCTAACTGATTATCTTGGACTCATCTTTAACAGCTCAATGCATGTCAGTTTCTTCCTCTTCTTCTTTTGTCTCTTCTGCACATGTAGAAAAGTCTCTCTAAACCACACTCCTTGGCCAGTTGTTGACCTTGTGATCATTTATGTTATAACTGCACATGTGTACTTCTATCCAGTCTCCTGGTCACAGAGATCTCTCAAGTCTAGTCTTCAGTAGACTGTGTCTTAAACCATTTAAGCTGCTATAACAGAACAGTATTGACTGGGCGTGTTATAAACATCAATTTATTTTCACAGTTCTGCAGGCTGGGAAGTCCAAGATCAAGATGACAACAGATTAGCTGTCTGGTTCAAGCCACTTTCTGGGTCTTAGATGGCATCTCTTGCTGTGTCCTCACATAGTGAAAGGGGCACAAGGGCAGTCTGGGATCTTGTACAGGTCATTGTCCCACTTATGAGGGCTCGGTCCTCATAACCCAGTCACTTCCCAAAGGCTCCACCTCCAAATACCATCACATTGGGAGCTAGGTTTTCAATTTATGACTTTTGAGGGGATACATTCAGTCTATATCAGACTATGTAGCATGAAATATCCTGGAAATTAAATACACAAGAATCCCTTTTCTTGCCCCTCACCTTGAATATCAGTTAGGAAAGATGCTTAATGGCATCCTACAGGAAGCTGACACACCCATGAGTCTACCTGATGGAGGGAAAATATTCACTGTGAGCTCTAAACCGGTCAGGAAGTTCCTCTTTCACTCAGTGGGAGCTGGCCCGAACCCTTCTCATTCTAGCAGAATAAAAGTCAGCTGGTCCAATGACCTGAGCATAAAGTAAGTGAAAGTGGGGCAGGCAAAGCCACAGCACTGTGTAAATAAGAAGCACGTCCTTCCCACAGTAAAGAAAGACAAGTAGCAGATACTTCTGTAGAGAATCTCAGGGGAAAACTGGCTCTTTCAGAAGGTCTTCAAAAGGCTGAAGGCTTACAGTCTGAAAATATGAACCAGTAAAGATAAAAACATATTTCTGGACTGTAACATAATAACTTGGCCCCGGACAAAACCTGTGTTAAAAGCAGAACAAAGAATGAGAGTGTGGCCAAGAGAAGCAGAGCCATGTAGACCAGGCAAGCACAGAGACAAATGGCCTAGCTGTGCCATAGGGCTGGGAGTAAGGGGTACCAGGTAAATGTCTATGCACCCCTTGCTGCATCGTGCTTTGATGCAATTTCCCTCTGTCTAGATGGGATCCAAGTTATCCACGGACAGAACAGTTCTATAATCATCAACCGATAACCTGGTCTTGTCTGGTTGATGGCTCCTCTCCAGATTATCAGCTGTAACCACTCACAGTCCTGAATGATGCTGGTGTTTATCTTATTTTTTTTTAATGCTGGTGTTTAAATGCCAACAAGAAAACTGGAAGGAAAAACATGGAGAGGAACACAGTTTTTGTCCAGAAGTGACGGGACCGTGGATGACATTTTCACTCTATGTTTTCCAAGCACTCCTGAATGCTAACATATTTTATTTACAAAAATAAGTAAATACCAAATACAAATGGTATAAAGAAGCACCAATGTCCTCTAAAATATAATTAACAGTACAACAAAAATTTCTTTTTTGAACTTAAGGTTTTTCTGTCATGAATTCCAATAGCAGAATTACATTTCTATATAAGAGATGGGGATAGAATACCCTGGGTCTCAGGAAGGGGATCTGAGAAGTCAATCAATCTGATTGTCAGGTGGCCCCTTCTACTCTTCTTTCTCATGACATGTTATTTCCCATACAAAGCAAATACACAAGACATTTTTTTAAATCCCGTAATATTTATGAAGTGATTTTTTTTTACCTAAAATTCTCATATTCTTCTTCTTGTCGTTTCCATGGACAGTTCTGTATATTTCTGATAATCTGAAGATAGTCACTCTCTAAATACCTAAAAGTCAAACATCAGTAAAATTAGAAAACAGAGATCCCACATATTGCTAAACATACATATAGGTGTTCTAAAGGACACTTTTAGAATCTGCTCATTTTAGCTCTCTAAATCTTTTCTGAAATAAGGTAATATAGAAACAAGTTAATATCATACCCTTTTCCAAACCTCTCGGACCATAAATTTGGAAAGAATTATTATGTTGATTCAGGAATGTATAATTTGTGCATACTATAAGTCAAGTCTGGTATTACAAATAAACCATGACAGCACCCCAATTCGCATTCATATCTTACAGCCATTTCATTTCGTTATAACTCACTGACAAATATATTTTATAGATGTTTACCATAAATATACAGTTTATCACTTTTTTATGCTCTAAGTTGATTGATTTACCTTGGGATATATGGATAAAATGTCCTAAAATAATCATCTTAAATTTTAATTCTGAATAGTACACTAAAAAAACAGATTAAGTTAAGAGAGATGTATATTGGCATAAAAAACCTATAGGTTTTGCAGAATCCCAGTCCCCAGTAAATCTCCTTCTACCTGAAATTCCATTTGTAAGTATTAATTTCTTTAATCATAAAAAGACTAACTTTAAGGGTTATCATTTAAAATGCAAGTACTGGGGCCCCTGGATGGCTCAGTTGGCTAAGTATCTGCCTGCCTTTAGCTCAGGTCATGATCCTAGATCAAGCCCCACGTCAGGATCCCTGCTCAGCGGACAGCCTGCTTCTCCCTCTCCATCTGCTCCCCCATCCCCCACGACTTGTGCTTTCAGTCTCTCCCTCTCTCTCTCTCTTTCTCTCTTTCTCTCTCACACACATACACACACACACACACTCTTCTTCAAATAAATAAAATCTTTTTAAAATTTGAAAAACAATAAGAAAATAAAACGCAATATTCCTTTGTGTGAAAAAAAAAACCTTAAATTTTCTTCCAATTAGTATCTTAGTCATTCGTTGCTTACTACTTGAGACAAAGGCTCTGCATGGAGAAGATGATGTGTGGTGGGGTGGGTGGAGAAGGGAGAGGGCTATGAAAAATCCTGTTAGAAATCACTCCCCCATCTCCATCCAGCAAAATGCAGACCCTCCAAAGCTTAGTTCTGAAAGAGATATTTGTTATAGGTTAGGAAGGTCATCAAGCAACTCCTCTCCCTCTGAAGTTTACCTACCTTGTGGGTATCTCTCTTTTCAATGGTGCTGCCAAAATAAAAAATATATATATATTTCCCCTGACTGCTGTTGGCCCAGCTAAGAAAATCTGAAAATCTTAAAGGCTGTTATCTACCAAAGGAGAAGCAAAGCAAAAAGCTATCACAGGAGAAGTTAAAAATAGTTTAACTTGTATATAGTCCTCCAACCTTAATAGATTTTCCTCACTCCCATAGGTAAGACTTGTCCCAGTATGCCAAGTAGCCTGAGATATCTATATACTCTACCTCCAAAGCTTTGTCTAAAGTGTGACACTTCCTAGCTGGAGTAAATATTGACCTGTTTCCACATGGTAGGAGATACCCAGAGACTCTGCAAGACATTGTTAATCGAGAGAGAGAGAGAAGGAGAAATACACATTCAGCAACCTACCCAAGGCTCTCTCAATTTCTGGCTCTTTAACAGAGACATGACACTGTGCCTATTCTCTCCTGTTTGGAGTCTTTCCAGTTTTTGAATGGATGCTTGTATTGCGATGTATTTCCCCCTTAGGACTGCTTTTGCTGCATCCCAAAGATTTTGAACGGTTGTATCTTCATTCTCATTAGTGTCCATGAATCTTTTTAATTCTTCCTTAATTTCCTGGTTGACCCTTTTATCTTTTAGCAGGATGGTCCTTAACCTCCACGTGTTTGAGGTCCTTCCAAACTTCTTGTTGTGATTTAGTTCTAATTTCAAGGCATTATGGTCCGAGAATATGCAGGGGACAATCCCAATCTTTTGGTATCGGTTCAGACCCGATTTGTGTCCCAATATGTGGTCTATTCTGGAGAAAGTTCCATGTGCGCTTGAGGAGAATGTGTATTCAGTTGAGTTTGGATGTAAAGTTCTGTAGATATCTGTGAAATCCATCTGGTCCAGTGTATCATTTAAAGCTCTCGTTTCTTTGGAGATGTTTTGCTTAGAAGACCTATCGAGTATAGAAAGAGCTAGATTGAAGTCACCAAGTATAAGTGTATTATTATCTAAGTATTTCTTCACTTTGGTTAATAATTGATTTATATATTTGGCAGCTCCCACATTCGGAGCATATATATTGAGGATTGTTAAGTCCTCTTGTTGAATAGATCCTTTAAGTATGATATAGTGTCCCTCTTCATCTCTCACTACAGTCTTTGGGGTAAATTTTAGTTTATCTGATATAAGGATGGCTACCCCTGCTTTCTTTTGAGGACCATTCGAATGGTAAATGGTTCTCCAAACTTTTATTTTCAGGCTGTAGGTGTCCTTCTGTCTAAAATGAGTCTCTTGTAGACAGCAAATAGATGGGTCCTGCTTTTTTATCCAGTCTGAAACCCTGCGCCTTTTGATGGGGTCATTAAGCCCGTTCACATTCAGAGTTACTATTGAGAGATATGAGTTTAGTGTCATCATGATATCTATTCAGTCTTTGTTTTTGTGGACTGTTCCACTGAACTTCTTCTTAAAGGGGAATTTTAAGAGTCCCCCTTAAAATTTCTTGCAGAGCTGGTTTGGAGGTCACATATTCTTTTAGTTGCTGCCTGTCTTGGAAGCTCTTTATCTCTCCTTCCATTTTGAATGAGAGCCTTGCTGGATAAAGTATTCTTGGTTGCATGTTCTTCTCATTTAGGACCCTGAATATATCCTGCCAGCCCTTTCTGGCCTGCCAGGTCTCTGTGGAGAGGTCTGCTGTTACCCTAATACTCCTCCCCATAAAAGTCAGGGATTTCTTGTCTCTTGCTGCTTTAAGGATCTTCTCCTTATCTTTGGAATTTGCAAGCTTCACTATTAAATGCCGAGGTGTTGAACGGTTTTTATTGATTTTAGGGGGGGATCTCTCTATTTCCTGGATCTGAATGCCTGTTTCCCTTCCCAGATTAGGAAAGTTTTCAGCTAGAATTTGTTCAAATACATATTCTGGCCCTCTGTCCCTTTCGGCGCCCTCGGGAACCCCAATTAAACGTAGGTTTTTCTTCCTCAGGCTGTCCTTTATTTCCCTTAATCTATCTTCATGGTCTTTTAATTGTTTGTCTCTTTTTTCCTCAGTTTCCCTCTTTGCTATCAACTTGTCTTCTATGTCACTCACTCGTTCTTCCACCTCGTTAACCCTCGTCGTTAGGACTTCTAGTTTGGATTGCATCTCATTCAATTGATTTTTAATTTCTGCCTGATTAGCTCTAAATTCTGCAGTCATGAAGTCTCTTGAGTCCTTTATACTTTTTTCTAGAGCCACCAGTAGCTGTATAATAGTGCTTCTGAATTGGCTTTCTGACATTGAATTGTAATCCAGATTTTGTAACTCTGTGGGAGAGAGGACTGTTTCTGATTCTTTCTTTTGAGGTGAGGTTTTCCTTCTAGTCATTTTGCTCAGTGCAGAGTGGCCAAAAGCAAGTTGTATTGGGAAAAAGAGAAAAAGAGAGGAGAGAAAGAAGGAAAGAAAAGAGAAAGAGAAAAAAAAGGGAAGAGAAAAAAAAACGAAAGAAAAAAAAGAAGAAGAAAAAGAGAAAGAAAAAGAAAGGAGAAAAAAAAGGGGGGGGTGGGGGAAAGAAACAAATCAAAAAGACAAAACAAAACAAAAAAACAAAAAAACAAAAAAAAAAAACAACAACAACAAAACAAACAAACAAACAAACAAAAAGAACCACAGGGGAGTATCTTCTGATTCTGTGTTCTTTAAGTCCCTTGTCTTCTCCTGGAAGTTGTCAGTCTAGCTGGTGTTCTGGGGGAGGGGCCTGTTGTGCTGATTTTCAGGTGTTAGCAGTTGGGGGAGCTGCTGTGCCCCTGCCTGGTGCAGGGCTCGGTGGGGGTTGTTTACCCCGTGAGGCCCCAGGAGGAACAGCCCCAGTGGCGGGGCAGCTCTGGAAACCTGGATTCAGCTCCGGCAGGAACTCCGTCTGCAGGGCCTGGAGGCTCCGGGGCGGGGCCGCTGATCTGCTCAGCTCGGGGCAGGAGCGTCCTTGCTGTCCTGGGCCCTCCCGGCCTCTGCCTGTCCCGGAGGAGGCCTTGTCTATCAGCAAGGTGGTTTTTAGTCATTTGATCATATTCAAAACAGGACACTAGGTGTACCAGGGTCTATCAGGCAAAGTAACAAAGGTAATGCTATCTCACAAAACTCAATGAAAGAGAATTGAAGAGAGAAGCCAAATACAAATATCTTCTAATTAAATCAATGAGAACTGCAACTGTATTTGAAGTTATCAAGATAAAACATAAAACTACAGTAAGTATGAAATTAATATCCTCTTATAAAAACTAAGTCCGTCAGTTTGAAGTTTTCTTTAAATGCTATTTATAAGATGAAAAGAAAATTTAATTGCTTATGATGCATAGCTAAGATAGTAAGATTAGTGACTTGAAGACAGAGCAGTAGAAACTACTGAAAATGAGACATAAAAGGAAATAAAAGATTGAGTCAAAAAGTTACAATCATTCAGCTGTAAGATAATCTCAAGTGGTCTAATGTATGGGATATTATGACCCTAGAAAGACAGGGAAGACAAAAAACTTTTTCAAAAAATTAAGGTGGCAAATTTTCCAAATAAGAACTATAAATCCACAGATCCCAAAAGCTCAACAAAGTGAAAATACAAGAGACATTAAAACACACACACACACACACACACACACACACACACAAAAGCAAAACTAAAGGCTGGCTGGGTAACAACTACATGTTAAGCAAATGAGAAGGAAACGTCATAGTAGGTAGGAAAGGCTGAGACACAATCTCTCCATAAACCCCACCCCCAATGCAGTGGCCCACAACTAGCAGGGAACTCAAAACCCAGAGATTCTCCCTGAGAAGCAAAGGGTTTGAATCTCATGTGCATTTCAACTTTCAAGACATACCCTTGGTAAGATGAGCCCTTAAAATTCTAACTTTGAAAACCAGTGGGCCTTAGGCCCAAGACCCACGAGAATGAAGCAATCTGACAAACTGTTCTTCAAGCACTTGTGTGCTTGGACTCACCCACCCCAGGACCCAACTCAATGGCAGCTGACTACTCGAAACTTAAAGTAGAGGTTCCCTACTTACATAAAAACACCAGGCTAAGGAGGCAGGTATCTAATTTAACACACACATCTAGAAGCCTGCAGGACCATTCTCCGGGATGGAGGCTGACGGATGCCGTCTTCATGCTCCCTCTGCTGTGCTCCATTAAAGCAGTATATCCCATAAAGGAACTTTTAGGCATATGATGCCCTGATTTCTGCAGCTGCTACCTTGACTGCCTAGCTCTAGAGGCCAGGGGAGCTTGCAGTCCTGGTTCCATGGGACTGTAATAATAAGTGTCCGCAAAAAGATGCTCACATCCCTGTCTAGCACCCCAATTTTTGTGACTGTTGTTAGGGTATCTACGTGACCTGGCTCTGGTGATGAGAGCGATCTCTCATGGTTCCCACAGGACTGTAACAGAGAAAGAATTCGGAAGCAGTGACCATCCTCAGTGGTTCAGGAACTTGGTCTTTAGTGAAGGAAACCTATTAGCTAATCATCATAACTATGGCCTGAGAGGCAGGCTTCTAACTGAACATGTACCTGAGGGCTGACTGTAATCCTTTCCAGAGTCCTTGACAACAGGTGCTGTGTTCACACTCATACTCTGCTGTCCTCCAGAGCACCAGCATCTTTTGGAGGGGAGCTTTCCATGCCTGGTACCCTGGTCATTTTGTCTGGTACCCCAGTATTTGTGGCTGCCACCCAGGTGACACCTCCCAATCACCTGACTCTGGTCACTGGAGGGGCTTGCCTTTTTGAGTCCCATGGGACTATGGCAATCAGTCTGACAGTTCTTGGCAGGCTATCACCCACAGGACACCACACAAACAGTGATCTGAAGCACATCACATAGTCTTTCTGCAAAGGAGGCCTCTTTTTACTTGTCCTGGAGCTATCATCTGAGGGGCAGCCTTCAGATTTGGCACACATTTATGGCCTACAGAGATTCTTTCAAAGAATGCAGGCTGTGGACACATCTTGGTACTCTCTCTGCTTTGCTCTAGCTTGCCTGTGTCACCCAGAAAAGGTTTATTACATTTATCTGGGGCTCTGATTTTTGCTACTGCCATCCATGGAACACCTCCAGATCACCTAATTTTGGTGGCTGGTAGGGTTTAGGCTTACAGTCCCACAGGACCGTATATATATTGGCATACTTTAAAAAGCTGATGCCTGAGGTTCTGGCTTCCAGCGAGAACCTAGGCACTGAGATCCTCCACTTTGGGACACTGACAAGTACTGGCACATACTTAACTACTGGAGGTGATGAAAACTACAACAGTCTGCTTAGGCAAGCACAAAGGTTTGAGATACAACCAAGAGCTGGGGCGGGGTTGAGACACAAGCTTCATATTTTACACAAAGCCACTCCTTTAAGACTGGGTGAGGTGATTGTTCCATCTATTTTACAGAAATCAACACAGAGGAATGTGTTCCACATGAAAGAACAGAAAGCCTCAGGAAAAAAAAAAAAAAAAAAAAACCTTAATGAAATGGAGATAAGTAACTTACCTGGAAAAAAAGTTGAAAGTAATGGTCACAAAGATGCTCACAGAATTGGGGAGATGAATGGATAGACATAGCAAGAACTTCAAAAGAGAGAAAATATAAGAAAGCACTAAATAGAAGTCATGGAACTGTAGAATATAATCACTGGACTGAAAAATATCCTAGAGGGGTTCCACAACAGACCAGATGAAGCAGAACAAAGGATCATTCAACTCAGGGACAAGGCAGTGGAACTCACCCAATCAGAGCAACAAAAAGAGTAAAGAATTTTTTTTTAAAAAGTGAACATAGCTTAAGCAACCTATGGCACAGCATCAAAAGGGCTACTGTTCATATCATTTGGCTCCCATAAGGAAAAGACAGAAAGGGGCAGAAGTCTTTAAAAAAAATGTTTAAAAACTTCCCTAACCCATGGAATGAAACAGACATACAGATCCAAGATGCCTAGAGATTTCCAGAAAAGAGGAACCCAAAGAAACACATATGAAGACCTATTATAAAAAAAAAAGAAGACCTATTATAATTAAAGTGTCAAAAGTGAAAGACATGGAAAGAATATTCAAAGCAGCAAGACAAGAATAACTTTCTACGTACAAGGGAACCCACATAAGACTAAGCAGATTTTTTAGCAGAAACTTCACAGACCAGAAGATGGCATGATACATTCAAAGTGCTGAAAGAAAAATAACATCCAACCAAGAATATTCTACCCTGAAGAGTTATTGTTCAGACTTGAAAAAGAGACAGAATTTTACAAAAGAGCAAAAGCCAAAGGAGTTCATCATCATTAAACTAGCCTTAAAAAAATTAAAGGGACTAAACATTGAAAAAAAGAGCATGAATTAGTAACAAGAACAAATAAAGAAGAATAAATCTCACTGGAAAGGTAAATATATAGTAAAGGGAGTAGATCAATCACTTATAAAGCTTGTATAAAAGTTAAAAGACAGAAAAATAACTATAATTACAATAATCAAAGGATCCACAATATAAAAAGATAAAAAGATGTAAAATGAGACATCAGACACATAATATATTGAGGGGGAAAAGTAACAATATTGAGCTTTACAATGGTTGTTATCAACTTAAAATAGACTTATAGAGAAATTCTTATATGTAAGCCTCATGGTAACCACAAAGCAAAAACAGAATACAGTAAATACACAAAAGAGAAAGAGAAAGGATTATAAGCATACCACTAAAGAAAGTCATCAAACCACAAAGGAAGAGGGCAAGAGAAGAAAGAAACAGAAACTATTAGGAACTTCCAGAAAATAATGAAAAAAATGGCAATAAGTACATACCTGCAATAAATACTTTAAATGTAAATGGACTAAATTCTCCAATTAAAAGACAGAGTGGCTAAATGGATAAAAGAAAAACAAGAGCTGTCTATATGCTGTCTACAAGAGACTCACTTTAGACATAAGAATGACACAGATTGAAAGTGAAAAGATGGAAAAAGGTATCCATGCAAATGTAAACCAAAAGAAAAGTGGAATAGGAATAGCTATGCTTATATCAAAGTGGGCTTTAAAACAAAGACTATAGGGATGGCTGGGTGGCTCAGTGGTTGAGCATCTGCCTTCGGCTCAGGGCATGATCCCAGGGTCCTGGGATTGAGTCTCACATTGGGGTCCTTGCAGGGAGCCTGCTCCTCCCTCTGCCTGTGTCTCTACCTGTGTCTCTGTGTCTCCCATAAATAAATAAATAAATAAATAAATAAATAAATAAATAAATAAATCTTTTTAAAAATTAATTTAAAAAAACTAAAGACTGTAATAAAAGACAAATACGAGTATTACATAATGATAAAAGGGTGAACCCAAAAGAAGATAAAACATTTCTAATATTTATGCATCCAACATAGAATCACCTGAATATATAAAGCAAATATTAACATACTTAATGGGAGAAATAAACAGCAATACAATAATAATAGGGGTCTTTAATAACGGATAGACCATCCAGATAGAAAATCAGTAAGGAAACATCAGCCTTAAATGACACATTAGACCAGATAAACAGAAATTTAATGAACATTCCATCCAAAAGCAGCAGAATATACATTCTTCTCAAGGACATACAGAACATTTTCAAGATATATAACGTTAGGCTGAAAAACAAATCTTAATTTGATTTCTTCTTGACCCATTGGTTGTTCAGTAGCATACTGATTAATATTCCCTATTTGGGTATTTTCCAGTTTTCTTCAAGCAATTAGTATCAAGTTTTATACCATCGTGGTCAGAAAAGATGCTTGATATGATCATTTGTCTTAAATTGTTAAAACATTGATAGCTTGAAACTGGCCAAGGTGGTAGTATTTACACCACAGGCATCGGCAAATGTGACAAATCAGGGCTGCCTCTTTCCTGAGCAAGTTGTTAAATATGAATGAGTGCACAGCTGCTCCTACACTTCCCTCTAACTGGACAACCTGTTGACCTGACTCAAAACCTTTCACTACCTCTCCACCCTAGTTTCAGCTTTTGGAGGCCTGCCAAGAAGGCCAAGGGAGACCTGGCTGCCCCACCTGATTCTTCAATCAAGACTGATCCACAGTGGTCCCAAGCCCGAATGACACAAAACTATCACATTCAATCCAAATAGTAACTGCTATCTTGGAAATTAAAGGTGATTTTATCTCCACCAAGATTTTGAGCAAATGCTCAAGGAAAAAAAAAAAAGTGCATTATACTTTTACTTTGACTTCCTTGGAAAACAGAGTTGTGTTAGTTGTGTTAGTTAATTAGATAGAGTTTGCCTTTCTATCAAGCATAAGCTAGAACATTAAACTTCTCATCCACTGCCGATTAGAATAAAGGTGCATTATAAAATATGTAGTGACTTTAAAACATCGTTTTAGTGACATGCATCCCCCAATAAATTGTAGCTGGCTCCAATTTAACTTAATATTGAAAGACATCAATCATAAGGTATCTAACTTTTCTAATAAGTTAACTATATAGAAGGGCTTCTGACTTTATAGTCACTGATATTTAAAACTAAGTCAACACATTAAAGCAGACCTACCTATTACAAAGGAAGAAATATTCCTGGCCATTTTATAATCAGAAGACAGTGATCAAGCTATTTACTTCCCAAGGTTGCTATGCTTAGGGAACCTTTTGTATGTCCACTCTAGAAATGAAGGGTTACCCTCTAAACATTACAAAGGGAAGACTAAAGAATAAAGAATATCAAAACACACATTTTTCTCTACATACTTGCCCTTTCCTACTGAAAAATAAATCACCAACCAGCTTTCTTAGAAAATTAAAATTGTGATCATGACCTGTAAAATGGGAACATGGCTGGAGTGGAAAACCATCTGAGAAGGTAAAATTCACGTATGCCACAAGTGCAGACTAATTGATGGGAGAAATGTGTCCCTGTAAACCTTTCCTGTTAAGTAAAATGCTCTAAATCACACCATAACATCATACTTTCTGCAAATTTACATTTAGGATAGTCCTCACCCCACAACCTTGAAAGACAGCTGTCTCTATGACATTACCCCATTTTTATGGATGACATAACTAAAAATTCTGAGATGATGAATAGCTTGCTCAATATTATATTGTAAGTGGATGAGCTAAGAATTAAACTCATGACTTTTGATTCACAGTCTGGCTCTCTTTCCAATGTATCACACTGCATCTCATCTATTTTCATAATGAAACTGAAATTAATCCCATCAGAAACATTTTCTGGTCCCAAGACATACAATAAATCATACTAAATAATGCAGCAAGTTATTTTCAAAAGAATAAATAAGGTCTATTTAAATAGCTATCAATAATACTCAAAATAAAATACAAATTATAAATAACATTTGAAATGACACTAAGTAAATATATTAAAATTGAAAATACTCTCCTAGAAACTGCTCTTTGGAGACAAAGACCCATACGATATGGCTAGTTTTATCTCATTAAGATAGAAATAAGGCTTTTTAAAAGCCCTACGTAACTTCTGGTTAATTCATGTAATCATTAAATACTTATTGGGTACTTATTGGGTACTTATTGGGTATTTACTAGACACCTAGAAGTAATCTTGAAGATATTAATCTATTATCCCAATTAAGCTGCTGAGATACTGATTTAGTTTCTTATAATATCACTTCATGGTGAAAGCCAGCCTTTTTGTCTAAGGGAATGTCTAAGGGAAATACCAATATTAAGTCAATAAATTTTTTTTAAAAAAAGGTTCTATTTATTTATTTGAGACAGTATGCAAGCAGGGGTAGGGACAGAGGGAGAGAGAGAATCTCAAGCAGACTCTGCTGTGCAGGTAGCGTGACACAGGGCTTGACCTCACAACCCTGAGATCATGACCTGAGCTGAAATCAAGTCAGTCACCTAACCAACTGAGCCACTTAGACACCACTAAATCAGTAGGTTTCTAACTGGTATTGTGTACAGGTTAGTTTTTTGTAGCTAGTTTCTACCAAACCCTTGAAGAGCCCAGTTCTACATGAAACCAAATGCTGCAAATCAGTATAATGTTATAAGATTTTCAGTTAATACAGCTAATCATTTTTATGGGGCAAAACTTTTAAAGAAATGGCTGATGAGGGATCCCTGGGTGGGGTTTAGTGCCTGCCTTTGGCCCAGAGCGTGATCCTGGAGACCTGGGATCAAATCCCACGTTGGGCTCCCAGTGCATGGAGCCTGCTTCTCCCTCTGCCTGTGTTTCTGCCTCTCTCTCTCTCTCTCTCTCTCTCTGTGTGTGTGTGACTATCATAAATAAAAAATTAAAAAAAAGAAATGGCTGATGAATGTATGACAACTAACAAAAAGAAGTATACAGAAGGCAGACTGAATTGAGCTATGAATAATAGAAATATATTGTACTGACATTTCATCCACTAAAATTAGAATTTAATTTACATTGTTTTCAACTCTATGTGACAGTAGCTTCTATTTAGAACACTGTGGCTATTGTCAATTGGCATAGGAGAAAGGGATCTTTAGCATTTATTCTCTCTACACTTGTCCCTCAGACAAGTTAAAATATTCTAAAACAGCCTCAGGAATTAATTCCTAAAAATGCCAATGTTCTTCTTGACAGCCCCAGTGAGATCTCCAAACTGCCATATGTGAAAAAGTCAGATATTGATTTTTTAGAAAAGAACACTTTCTCTGCCCTAGGCAATTAACTTTTGGAGTTTTGATATTAATTACATGTTTAAGACACATGCTAGGAGAGTGCCACAGTGACTGACCTTAGACAGCCAAGAGGGAGTGGGGTGTCTACAGAGGACTGGGGTGTGGTATAGGAAAAGCAACACAGATTGGTGAAGCCCATTCAAAGGCCAGTAACGATGGTACAGTAGGAAAGTTGTTAGCATCCCAAGCCTATAGGCTACTCAAAGATACAGTTGGAGGTACAGAAGCAGGCCACTGGATAGGAGTGATGGCCTCTGATAAAGGATGTATCATCCCTAAATCAAGCCCATAAAGAGCATTTGGGGGAATAAATACTCCAAATGTCCTCTCTTCCCACTTTCCACTCTCCTATAAATATTTCCCATACACTGACCCTAACCAGAAGCCAATGGTTATGAGAGTCCACCTACTGGAGCCCAAAAGTCAGCCTTGTAGAGCATGCAACAAGAATAAAAAAGAATTGAGAGTAGATCTGGAGGTTTAAAAAGGAATTTTATAGAGCAAATGAAAACTCATTCATAATGGTATTTTCAGAATTATTTGGAGGTAAGTGAATTTACATTGCTGGCCTGGTTTGATATAATGCCCAAATCAAGCAGTACCTCGTAGCAAAACCAAAACCTTAATTTTCAGTGCCTCCTTCGTGAACATTTGCAACATGCGAATACATCACCAGGACAGAAAGAATGAATAAAAAAAGAAGAAAGCTGCTCTTTAGGACTTTCCTATTTCCTCTCAAAACACAATCATGACTTTTCTGAAGATGAGAAAAAGGATGATCTGCTTTCTTCATTGAAAGAAATCTCCAGACATAGACAGGAATCACCAAAGATGAAAATAACAATTTAGTGATTTTATACTATCACTTTTTAGAAAGTCCCCTTTCTAAAGTCCCACATATTGCAAGGGATCTAAGAGAACCAATAAATTCAGTGTCTCCATCTCTTGAAGAGTTAACATCCTATAGTTAGAGTGAGTTACAACAGTGAAGGAGCCAGCATGGATAGGATACCTGGTAAGATTTTTAACCCCTATATGAGTGACTATTAACCTTTCGCCTTTAAATTCTTCTAACTCATATAAGTAACCACCTTGTATCTATTATATATCTCTACAGCACTTCTCCTTTTATTTATTTTATATTTACTCAGAAATACCTATTTGGGAATCCGCTACATGTGAGGTACTATTCTGGGGACCAATAATAATAATAGTGAACAAAATGAGACTGTTTTTTAAAAAAATCTATGTTCTCAGGAAATGTGTATATAACAGAGCGTGAGACAATAAACCAAATGTATGAACTGAATTATGTTCCCCCAAATCTATATGTTGAAACCCTAACACCCAGGACCTTAGAACTGGATTGTATTTAGAGATAAAGCCTATAAATAGGGGATTAAATTGAAATGAGGTCATTAAGGTGGCCCTAATCCAATCTGACTGGTGTTCTTACCAGAAAAGGAAACATGTACATACAGAGACGCCAGTAGTGTGGCATGCATAGCAAAAAGACCACACGAGGACACAGCAAGAAGGTAGTTGTCTGCCAGCCAAGGAGAGAGGCCTCAGGAAAAATCAAACCTGATGACACCTCAATCTTGGGCTTTCAGCCACCAGAACTGTGAAAATTTTAAATTTAATTTCTGTTGTAAATTTAAGCCCCCATCTGTGATAATTTGTTATGACAGCCCTAGCAAATTAACACACCAAATAATATGTACATTAATAGCATGTTAAAGTACTATGTACAAGTGCCAGAAAAATACTGCAAGAAAGGAGAAAAAGTGTGTGAAATAGGGTTGCAATTTGGTAGAGTAGTCAGGAAAGACTGCACTGGGAGGTAAGAGTTGGGCAGACTTGAAGAAGTGATAAGGTAAGCCAGGCACATACAGGGTTGTAGAAATGGGAAGAGCATTCTAGGCAAAAGGTATGACAAATGAAAAGGCCAGAGGAAGAGGAATGTTATGTTTGAGGAATAAGATAGACAGGGTGGCTGGAAATCACCCATGAGTCATGCAGGAATCCACTCGTGGGTAGCAAGAGGTGAGGTCAGGAAGGTAACAAGAAATCTAATGGTAGAGGCCTTGCTATTCAAGGTATAAAGACCTCAGACTAGCAGCTGGCATAACATGGTTAAAACTGTTAGAAATGCAGAATCTCAGACCCTGTCCTAGACCTACAAAATCAGAAAATGTATTAAGATAAAATCCACAAGTGATTCATAGGCACATCAAAGTTTTTAACAGCTTTATTGAGGTATACAGTTGACCCTTGAACAATACAGGTTTGAGCTGTGCAGGTCCACCTACCCATGGACTTTTTTTCTTTTTTCTTTTTCTTTTTTAAAAGATTTTATTTATTTATTCATGAGAGACACACGCACACACAGAGGCAGAGACACAGGCAGAGGGAGAAACAGGCTCCATGCAGGAAGCCTGACGCGGGACTTGATCCTGGGTCTCCAGGATCACACCCTGGGCTGAAGGAGGCACTAAACCGCTGAGCCACCTGGGCTGCCCAGGACTTTTTTTCAATACAGAACAGTACTGTAAGTGTATTTTCTCTTTCTTATGATTTTCTTAATAACATTTTCTTTTGTCTAGCTTACTGTATTGTAAGAATATGGTATAAAATATATATAACATACAAAATATGTGTTAACTAAACTGTTTAGGTTATCAATAAGGCTTCTGGTCAACGGTAGTCTATTAGTGGCTAAGTCTTGGAGGAGTCAAAAGTTATACATGGATTTTCAACTGCACAGGGAGGGAGATCATTGTTCCTAATCCCATGTTGTTAAAGGGTCAACTGTAATTTATATACCACATAATTCATCCACTTAACGGGTACAAACCAATGGTTTTTAAAGAATATTCACAGATATTTACAACCATCACTACAGTCAACTTGAGAACATTTTTGTCACCTCAAAATGAAATTTGGTACACTTTGGTTATCACCCCCTGCAACTCATAAATTTTGATATATTGTGCTTTTGTTTTCATTCATCTTGAAGTATATCCTGATTTTCCTTTATATTACCTCATGGACGCAATGATAGGAGAATTGTCTAATTTCCACATATTTATGAGTTTCTCAAATTTTTCCTGAATATTGACTTCAAATTTCATTACATTGTAGTCAGATAACGTATCTTATGTTAATTCTATTCTTTTAAGTTTATTTCAGGCCTTGTTTTATAGCCTAGTATATGATTTATCCTGGAGAATGTTTTGTGTGTATTTGAGAAGAATGTACATTCTGTTGTTGGGTTGTGTATTCAGCAGAAGTCTAGTAGGTCTAGTTGGTACACAGTGTTATTCAAGTCTTCCATTTCTTTGTTGATATTCCGTTTGGTTGTTATATTCACTACTAAAAATAAGATACTGAAGTCTCCAATTATTATTGAATTATTTATTTCTCCCTTGATTTCTGTCAGTTATTGCTTTGTTATTTTGGTGCTCTGTTATTAGGTTTATAAGTATTAAGTCTTTCTGCTGAGTTTATCTTTTTAGGATTATAAAGTCTCCTTCTTTATTTCTTCTAACATTTTTTTTCTTTTAAAAGTCTACTTTTGTCTGATTATCAGTTTAGCCACTCCACATGCCATTTTTATTTATTTTTATTTTTTTTTCAGATGCCATTTTTAAAACAAAGGGTAAAATAGCAGAGGAAAGTCTAACTAACTACATCAGTAATAACCCATTCACATTTAATGCTATTACTTAGTTAAACTTACATCTGTCATTTCACTCTTTGTTTTTATGTTTCATGTATTCTTTGTTCTTCTACTTCTTCTTTACAGAATTCTTCTGCCTTAAGTGAATATTTTATAGAGTAGCATTTTAGTAAGTTTTAACTTTATCTCTTAGTGGTTGCACTAAGGCTTCCCATACATGTCTTACTTTGTCAGAATTAGTTTCTAATTTATACTACCTTAACTGCACAGATATGGAAAATATTACTTACAGCTTATAGCTCTATTCCCTTTCCCCCACTTTTGTGGAAATTTTGTTATAAATATTATATCTATTCATGTTATATACCCACCTACACATTGTTATAATTATTACTTTACCATCTGTAATCATTTCCTTGGCCCAATTACAGCTTTGTTCCCCCACACACCTCCTTTGTGGTGTTATTGGCAAATATATTACATGTCTGTGTGAGAAATGCTTTTAAGGGCTTTGTGGGCTACTGTAATAATTTTACCTTTACTTCTCAGTGAAATGGGAAGACACTGAGATAGAAAAGTGACTTGATCTGACTTACATTTTAAAAAGGTTTCTTCTGTATACTTGTTGAGAATAGCCTCTTAGGAAAAGAGAGAGACCAATTAAGAGAACTGCCACAATTCGAGAGTAGAATAAAGATGGCTTGGATAAGGGTGGAATTGGTACAATTAGCAAGAAGAAATAATCAGCTTCTAAAAATGATCTGAAGATAGCCAGTAGATTTAATATCAGACAATGATATAGATAAAAAGAGAGGACTCAAGAATAACTTGGAGCATCTAGGCCTGAGCACTGGAAGAATAGATGTGGCATTAATGGAAGCTGGGAAAAGTGCTGGAGTACCAAGCACTTCCCTTTAGGAGAAAGTCCAGGAGATCTTGCAGGATGTGTAAGGTTTGAGATGCCTTATAGACATCCCAGGAAAGTGTTGATGGGACAAAGGAACATTCAAATCTGGGAAGAGGTTCAGGCAGGAAATACAAATTTGGAAATCATCAGTATGTATGTGGTATTTTAATCCAAGAGACTAAATGTGGTCCTTGAGGACTGAGCATGAAGAGAAATGAGGCCTAAGGACTGAGTTCTGGGGCACTCCAGCCTCAAAAGTGAGAGATGAGGAATCTGCAAAGAAGAATGAGAAGACAGTGTATTCTAACTTTCTTAACATACTGTGAGAGCTGCTAAAAAGAAATAATTTATCATGTTTATTGTGGAAGAGTTCTCAACTACACATACTTTGAAAATACGCATTTCCAGGTTGAAAATAACTGTCACTGTACCTGTCCCAGTGTTGAGCACAAAGAATCTGCTGTGTGTTTTTGAAACTGAAGCCTAATATATAATTAGAACATAGAAACACCCAAAGGCTCTTTTCCTCCCCGGCTGCTTGAAGCTCAGCCGCCATCATGAACCACACAGTAACTATCCAGACCAGGAAGTTCATGACCAACTGACTACTTCAGCGGAAACAGATGGTCATTGATGTTCTGCATCCCGGGAAGGCAACAGTACCTAAGACAGAAATTTAGGAAAAACTAGCCAAAATGTACAAGACCACACCAAATGCCATATTTGTATTTGGATTCAGAACCCATTTTGGTGGTGGCAAGACAACTAGCTTTGCATGACTTAGGATTCCTGGGATTACAAAAAGAAAAGTGAACCCAAACAGACTTGCAAGACATGGCCTATATGAGAAGAAAAAGACTTCAAGAAAACAGCGCAAAGAACGCAAAAACAGAATGAAGAAAGTCAGGGGGGCTGCCAAAGCCAACACTGGTGCTGGCAAAAAGTGAGCTGGAGATTGGACAACAGAAGGAGCAAAGATTCTGCAGTGGCTTTATCTGTGGTGATTGTGCAGATTTTTCATGAGAGGATTAATAAACTAAGAACATTAATGTGAAAAAAAACACCCAAAGGTTTCAGATATTAATTCTGAACTATGCCAATAATTAGTCATTGGCCATGATCTTACCAAAAGAAGGCAGTCTGATCCCAAACTTGCAATTATGGTCCCTGCTGTGCAAGATAATGCCACATTAAGACTATTTACATTTCAGAAGCTTAAGTAAAATAAGTATCCCAAAGTGAAGAAAGCACATAGTATTTTTTTCAAGATGGATTGCTTTTGAAGAGATGCTAATTATAAAGTCAAATGTTCTGTATATTAGAATGTCTTATATTTGTGACTGTTAATCCTGCTCTCATTAAGAGTAGTACCATAGAACTGGCACAAAAACAGACACATAGATCAATGGAACAGAATAGAGAATCCAGAAGTGGACCCTCAACTTTATGGTCAACTAATATTCATCAAAGGAGGAAAGACTATCCACTGGAAGAAAGACAGTCTCTTCAATAAATGGTGCTTGGAAAATTGGACATCCACATGCAGAAGAATGAAACTAGACCATTCTCTTGCACCATACACAAAGATAAACTCAAAATGGATGAAAGATCTTTTTTTCCCTTTTTTTAATAAATTAATTTTTTATTGGTGTTCAATTTACCAACATACAGAATAACACCCAGTGCTCATCCCGTCAAGTGCCCCCCTCAGTGCCCGTCACCCATTCACCCCCACCCCCCGCCCTCCTCCCCTTCCACCACCCCTAGTTCGTTTCCCAGAGTTAGGAGTCTTTATGTTCTGTCTCCCTTTCTGATATTTCCCACACATTTCTTCTCCCTTCCCTTATATTCCCTTTCACTATTATTTATATTCCCCAAATGAATGAGAACATACACTGCTTGTCCTTCTCCGATTGACTTACTTCACTCAGCATAATACCCTCCAGTTCCATCCACGTTGAAGCAAATGGTGGGTATTTGTGATGAATGGATGAAAGATCTAAATGTGAGACAAGATTCCATCAAAATCCTAGAGGAGAACACAGGCAACACCTTTTTTGAACTTGGCCGCAGTAACTTCTTGCAAGATACATCCACGAAGGCAAGAGAAACAAAAGCAAAAATGAACTATTGGGACTTCATCAAGATAAGAAGCTTTTGCACAGCAAAAGATACAGTCAACAAAACTAAAAGACAACCTACAGAATGGGAGAATATATTTACAAATGACGTATCAGATAAAGGGCTAGTTTCCAAGATCTATAAAGAACTTATTAAACTCAACAGCAAAGAAACAAACAATCCAATCATGAAATGGGCAAAAGACATGAACAGAAATCTCACAGAGGAAGACATAGACATGGCCAACATGCACATGAGAAAATGCTCTGCATCACTTGCCATCAGGGAAATACAAATCAAAACCACAATGAGATACCACCTCACACCACTGAGAATGGGGAAAATTAACAAGGCAGGAAACCACAAATGTTGGAGAGGATGCGGAGAAAAGGGAACCCTCTTGCACTGTTGGTGGGAATGTGAACTGGTGCAGCCACTCTGGAAAACTGTGTGGAGGTTCCTCAAAGAGTTAAAAATCGATCTGCCCTATGACCCAGCAATTGCACTGCTGGGGATTTACCCCAAAGATAGAGATACAATGAAATGCCGGGACACCTGCACCCTGATGTTTATAGCAGCAATGTCCGCAATAGCCAAACTGTGGAAGGAGCCTCGGTGTCCATAGAAAGATGAATAGATAAAGAAGATGTGGTCTATGTATACAATGGAATATTACTCAGCCATCAGAAACGACAAATACCCACCATTTGCTTCGACATGGATGGAACTGGAGGGTATTATGTTGAGTGAAATAAGTCAATTGGAGTAGGACAAACATTATATGTTCTCATTCATTTGGGGAATATAAAAAATAGTGAAAGGGAATAAAGGGAAAAGGAGAAAAAATGAATGAGAA